>NW_024097163.1:600000-844664 GCF_016545835.1 Crotalus tigris | reverse complement strand
AAGTTTCCTGGGCTTTGCAAACTTTTACCGCCAATTCATCCCCTCATTTGCACAGATAGCCTTGCCCCTCACCAACTTACTAAAAACGAAGGGAACATCCTCAGTAAAACCTAGCCAGCCCCTAACATGGACAATGGAGTGCCAAGCAGCGTTTGAGAGACTAAAGAGACTTTTTTCTGCCGAACCAGTACTAAGGCACCCAGATATGGACAAGCCCTTCATAATACAGGCAGATGCCAGTGATGTGGCAGTGGGGGCTGTGCTATTACAAGAAAATGATGATGCAGTATTGCAACCCTGTGCATATACATCCAAGAAACTCACGGAAACAGAACAGCGCTGGCCCGTATGGGAGAAGGAGGCTTATGGGATACGTTGGGCATTACTCACGTGGCGACAGTTCCTGGAAGGCAACAAAATCCCCTTCCAGGTGTGGACTGATCACAAAAATTTAGAAGCCCTGAAAACTTCCAGGAAACTCCATCCCAAACAAGCCCGCTGGTCCCAGCATTTTCACCAGTTCCAATTTAAGCTCAAACATTTACCAGGGAGAAAGAACTTCCTGGCAGATGCCCCTATATAACAGTGCATGAGCCACAGACTCTAAACCAATGATGGCAGAGTCACAACTGGCAGCACCAGTAACCACAAGAACCCAAGCCAAACTAAAACCACAACTGGACAGCCAAACTGGGATTGAATTCAGAAAAAGTTTGGAAACAGATGAATGGTTCCAGAAAAACAAACATGTGTGCACAATGAGAGACGGATTGCCTTGGGTAGGGGAAAAGTTATATATACCAACAACTCAAAGACTAACTTTCATGCAACTTTGCCATGACACAAAATCAGCAGGGCATTTTGGATTTGTAAAAACTTTACACTTAATTAAACGGCAATTTTGGTGGCCATCAATAAAAAAGGACATAGAAAGTTATGTTGCCAGCTGCCCAACCTGTGCATCAGCAAAGAGGTTGCAAGGGAAATCGCCAGGGCTATTACAACCAGTGGCAAGTCCCTCAGCCCCCTGGAGGGAAATAGCCATGGATTTTATAGTGGAATTGCCAGAAAGCAATGGGAATACTGTTATCTGGACAGTCACGGACCTATTTTCCAAACAGGTGCACTTTATCCCTTGCCAAAAAATTCCCACTGCAAAGGCCTTAGCAAAACTTTTCATCCAGCACATTTACAGATTGCACGGGGCACCCCAACGCATCATCTCTGATAGGGGAGTGCAATTTACGTCTGCATTTTGGAAGGAATTTTTATCCCTCTTAGGGACCACTCAGGGATTGACATCTAGCCACCACCCTCAAGGAGATGGACAAGCGGAATGCTGCCAGTCGGTACTTGAGCAATATTTGAGATGTTTTTTAAATTTCCAACAGAGTGATTGGACAGACTTACTTCCTTTTGCAGAAGTTGCCTACAATAATGCAGTCCACTCCAGCACAGGCTACACTCCTTTTCAAATAGCCAACGGTCAAAGTTTCAACCCTATGCCAGAGTTAACCCCAAAAGAACCAACGATCCCTTCACTGAAAGAATGGATGGAAAACCTACAAAACACCTGGCCAATAGTCAGAAAATCACTAGATGAAGCTAGGCGGGCATACAAAGCACAAGCCGATAAAAAAAGGGTTGAGCCTACACCATTCATTATAGGAGAAATGGTGTACTTATCTACAAAATACCTAAAGTCCCTACAGCCCTGTAAAAAACTTGGACCAAAATATATAGGACCTTTTCCAATTAAAAGAATCATAAATCCAGTAACAGTAGAATTAGAATTACCCAAAAACCTCAGGCAAATACACCCAATTTTTCATTGCAGCTTGCTGAAAAGAGAGCATCAGTCACATCTACGGCCAAAAATCCCCCCACCACCACCTCCACTCATGGTGGAGGGTGAACAACACTTCGAAATAAAGGAATCCTTGATTCTAGGAGATATCATGGGGCAACTCAGTACCTAGTTGCCTGGAAACACCTCCCTCCCTCACAAAATGAGTGGGTCCATAAACGTCATGTCAGAGCCCCGAAGCTATTGAAGAAGTTTCACACAGAGTATCCTAACAAGCCTGACTAAATTTTATACTTGTGTTTTCTTTCAGGTGGATCTCTCTTATTGTTAAGAGGGGCCGGATGTCAGAATCCAATTATATTTCATCTTTAATTATCAAATATAGAAACTCCCAATTCTGCCTTCTCTGGATTCTGCCATAAGAGGGAGAGAAGGGGGAGAACAAAGGGGCTTTATGGCCCTCACTTCCTTCTTTACACTTCAAAGAGCTGAATGCTGAATGTGTGTTTATTGTAACCTCGAAGCGTTAACATACCAAAGGAGGGTAGTTGCCTTTCATGTAGTTATCTGAAGTCTCCATCCAGACGAAAGAAAGAAGAAAGGGAGTGGAATTGTGATACTTGAAACTATCACTGGAAGGGGGGTTGATTGGGTGGGACTACTGGGGAACCCCTTAAAACCTTGAATGGAAGAGCTTGAACCCCAAGTCCTGTTTAGCATGCCTGCAACCATTTTCTCTTAATAAAGGATTCCTGTTGGAAGAATTATTCCAAGAGTTCTGTCTTCTTAAGATGCAAAGTGGGGTGGGTCCTTACAATGCCTTTTGATTATTTTGCACCTGCTTCAGCTACTCCTTCTGATGAGGGTTAATGTAACTAAAGCATGCCTCTTTCAGAGTAATTTTTCCTTGTTTTGATCATCTGTCGCCTTTCTATGGAATTCACAATTTTGTTATTTTTGTTTTGGATGCTGCATTCTCCACATGCACCCTTTGACTTCTATGTAACTCGAACTATTGATTCTTTTGTTTCAAACTGTTTACTTCTATATACCGTATTTTCCGGCGTATAAGACGACTGGGCGTATAAGACGACCCCCAACTTTTCCAGTTAAAATATAGAGTTTGAGCTATACTCACCGTATAAGACTACCCCTCTTCCAACGCACACCAAATAAAAATTAAAAAACATCAGATTTGATTTCTATATGGTAATTTTAATTCAAATGCTTATGACATGCAGGTACTTAGCAGAAAAACTGTCATTTATAAACATAAGGGTGACATCAAACATATAAACATAAAACAGTGCAAGTGGATTAAACTTTTCCTAATTCACTCTAAAGCTGAAAGGAAGGATAAGACAATAAAACCATGGGAGCTGCCATGCTGTTTGTTTTCTAAGCTGTCAACCAAACTGAACTGATGATGATAGGAGGAAGATAAAAAACAATAGAAAGAGCAAGTGCCGGGCAAGTCCCTGGCGAGTCAGCAACGCCCATCATAACTACAAGCTATTTTTACAGGTTTTGCTTGCGTGACAGTTTCCCTTTAAAAGCCTTCAAAATCATCCTGTTCATCATCTGATATCATAAAAATATCAATGACATCTTGTGGTACATTTGTAAGGCAGTCATCATATGGATCGAATTCCATATCAGATGGTGTGGTCTCAGCTTCAGCTTCCTCTTCATCTTGCCACAAGTAGTCATCCTCCATACCATCTAATGAATTTGATATGCCACACTTCTTGAAAGACTTGATTACTGTTTCTGCATCAATATCATTCCCTCTTCCCTCTCCCTCCAATCCTTCCCAGCTCAGAAAGCAGCGAGGAGAAGCGTGCGCACACACACACAACACACATACACACACACGCATGCACACACGCCTCCTTTCTCCCTCCAATCCTTCCTTCCCACCCCGATTTCCAGCTCGGAAAATGCAAAGCGTGTGTGTGCGTGCGCGTGGCCTCCTTTCCCTCTTCCCTCTCCCTCCAATCCTTCCCAGCTCAGAAAGCAGCGAGGAGAAGCGTGCGCACACACACACACACACACACACACACGCATGCACACACGCCTCCTTTCTCCCTCCAATCCTTCCTTCCCACCCCGATTTCCAGCTCGGAAAATGCAAAACGTGTGTGTGCGTGCGCATGGCCTCCTTTCCCTCTTCCCTCTTCCTCCAATCCTTCCCAGCTCAGAAAGCAGCGAGGAGAAGCGTGCGTGCACACACACGCCTCCTTTCCCTCCTCCCTCTCCCTCCAATCCTTCCCTCCCACCCTGATCTCCAGCTCGGAAAGTGCGAAGCAGCGAAGAGACAGATTGAGACCCACAGGCATTTACCAGCCTGTGACTTCAAGTTAGCAAAAAGCAGCTGCAAACCACAAGCCTGCTAGAGGTGAGCCGCGGGGACGGATTGCTGAAACAAACAGCTTAGAGTTTAATTGCTCTCCCCACTGCCACTCTACCAATCAAGGACTTTTTTGAGTGAGGGGGGGGGGAGAGAAAACTTGATGAGTAATATACCAAACCACATGTGTAAAGGAATAAAATAGAATACCCGTATTTTCCGGCGTATAAGACGACTCGGCGTATAAGACGACCCCCAACTTTTAAGAAGGTTTTTGTGGCCTAGAAAGTCGTCTTATACGCCGGAAAATACGGTACTCTGCTCAATCTTTTACATTGAGTTATTTTTTACTTCCTTATTGTTATTTGAGTTTTCTTTATGATACTGTATGACATACTTGGGGGAAGTTTAGCCTTGCCGCTAGAGTTGAATTTCCCTTTGCTGATATTGTTTGATTTGGTCTTTTCTGCTTTTGCTTTCCCTTTATCACTATGATTTTCCTCTATTGTTATTGTGTAACTTTGTTTTTTCTTTCTATTTTTACCTGCCTACAAGTTATTGTTTGTGCTCTTTAATTTGCCCTTTTGTCCCAGTATTTATTTCCTGACATAAGAGCTATTGCTGCCATGGTGCCCCCTTCTCCCATAGATAAGGATCAGCTTGTTTGCTGGGGGGGGGGAGAGAGTGCTTACTTTGCTGAATGTGCATGCTATCTTTCCTGTAGATAAGGGTCAGCTTCTTTGCTGAGGTAGCATGTCTTTTTTTCTTTACCTTTCTTTCTCAGAAGTTATGGACCTTTTCCATATATAAGAACTGACTGTGTTGGCTGGGTTTAACTGCCTTCTATTGCCCCCAGACGCTTGGTTCCCTGGGCTGTCTTAGTGGAGGAAAACAAACAGAGATGCAAAAAAAAAAAAAAAATCCCACAAAAGGAAACTAAATTCAAGTGTGAAGTGACTGCCTATTACAATGGAAAGCTATGACAAAAGAAACACAGAGTACCATGAGATCCAGCCTTGTTTGCATGAGACACATCCTGGATGCATAGTGTGTGTTGTAGTCCGGATTTGTGTTTCTGTTCTTCCACAAGGAAAATGGTCTGAGACAGATGACGCAGTTGCCATTATAGGGGCGGAAGTGATGTTTTGATTGGTGAATGCATGAGATGGGCCTAAAGGTCCAAAGCGAGTGTTGCAGCCTGGCTTTGCGTTTCCATTCTTCCCCAAGGAAAACAGCAGAAATGGGCGAAGCGCTTGGAGGAAAAAAATGGATGGATGTGCTGCACGCCTGACGGACTGGATACATTTTATCATGCATGTTACCAATTCATTATTTTATATGTCTGGCTTATTGTTTTTGTGTGTTTAGTCTTTTTGCTTCATGCTTGCTACATATTTCTTCCTTTATATTTAGAATTGCCTGTTTTTTGTACAAAGTCTGCCTGTTGACTCTACAAAATAATGGGAACTTCCTCTTCCAAACATGAGGACATTCCTGAAAAAGGCACTCCTACCTGCTATATTCACGCCCATAAAGGGCCTAGGTTTTGTCAATATCTATTGGAATGGCACGCCCTTACTGCGCAGGACCTCAAGCATCAATTTCCCTTTGCTGATACTTTTGATCGTGATAAACTCAACTTCCTTCGTTTTCAACTGGATGCAGCTGACACTTCCTTAAAATCTGGCAATGGAGAAATGGCACCGTGATCACCATCTCTAATCTTTTAAGCGTACTAAAGAAACACTGGAGAAATCAGTTACAGACTTTAAAAATGCCATAACGGTAATTCACAAAGACGCCACCAGGGATGCCACTAAACGCTCCCAGTTGCCCGTAACCAGAATTTGTCCTTTGGCACCCACCTCTCCTAGCCTCTCTGAAGACCATGACCAGGATCTGCTGCTCGAGTACCCAAAAGGCCCTTCCTTCCGCTCTTCTCCTTACATAGCTTCCTCGGTCTCTCCTACTCAAACTTTCCCCTCTTCTCCATCTCTTTCTCCTCCTTCCCTTTCTCCTCTCCATGACCCGCCCCATCAGTCTTCTTCCCTCCTTTCTCCTCCACCTCCTCCAGTTCCCCATATTCCCCCTCCCCATTCCACTTCCCTCCTCTCACCCTCTCGACTTCCTTCCCCATCTTTCCCTGCCAGCCCATCTTTGCCCTCTGATTAGCTCTTCTATCCTCCTCTGCACTAAATTGGTGCATCTTAATGAGACCCTTGGACTGGAATATGGTTTAGCCCTTCTGTCATGATTCTTCAATACCACTGATAAGACTGTTTCCCTGCCAGCTGACCCCACCATACCCCTCTCTCCTAGTGTAGCCTCTATCCTATCTTATCTTAATATCCGTGATTGTGTTGCCTTTTGAACTCGGAGCACTGCTCCTCTTTCTTCTACCCGCTTGGTGGTGCTTCCCTTTTCCCTCCCCGTCCCAAATCTCCCATCCCCCTCAGCCCCTCTGAAAAAACCGTGGGCCAGTTTCCTTTTTGAACTCTTCCTGGCTCTTTGGAAAATGTCAACGGGTTTCTGTGCTTAAGCTTGTTCAAGTCCATGTCCCCTGGTTTCAAGCAGAAATTTGTAATACAGTTACCTCTTTCCCTAGTATTTGGGATGAGCCTGCTAAATTTAAAGAAGAATTAGAAACAATTATAGAAGCGTACAACCCCACATAGGCTGATCTTAATCAATGTGAGCTATTTGCCCAAAATGAGTTTGGGAAAGGCTTAAGAAGAAAGCTACTGGCCCTCCCAGGCTCCTGAACAAACAGAACTGCCTAATGTGTGCTTGCATTTGCTTGCCAACATCACTGATGTGTGCCCCGTCAAAACTGATTGGAGTAAAATCAAAGCTTGTAAACAGCAAGACCACGAGTCCCCAGCTGAATTTATGGAGCAGCACTCAGGCATAGAGGATCCTTGCAAAAATGCCAAGGAAGGTATGGTCTCATTTTTTTGTAGATGGCTTACAGCCTAAGATTTCCAAAGCCATTTGAAATAATATCATAGGTTGGGAAACAAAGACTTTGTTTGAATTTGTGTCTATAGCTGATCATTATGCCACCTCCCTCAAACAAAAATGGGAAGAAAAAAAGACCAGGCTGATGGCTTTACAATTGTATGCTTTTGAAAATCCACCACAAGCTTTTCCCCCTCAGTTGTCTCCCCACCAAATTGTTTGTGGATACTGGAGCTGCTTGTTATACCCTACGAGCCACTGAGTTTCCTCATGTACAGCCTTCTCAGGAAGTTATTAATGCTATTGGACTACTAATAATTCTATCCCTCACCCTGTCAGTAAACCTACTGTTGTTTCTTTGGACCCCATTTCTACTGATCATGCCTTTTTGCTTAGCCCCTGTTCCCCGATTAACCTTTTGGGTCATGATCTCCTTTGTAAACTTGGCTGTACTATCACCAGCCTGATGGGTTTTACCTTGACATTCCCTCTTCTACTAAACATCCTGTCCTTGCCTACGTCTCTTCCTCTCCTGATTCTAATTTTTGTGTTTTATCTTGGCTCTATCTGACTTTTCCCTTATTGATCTTCAAGAAGAACTCCTTACCAAAGTTCCTGAGGCCCTTTGGTCTGCCCATCTGGATGATGGCTGTATTCAGTCTGCAGAACCAGCATGGATACAGCTGGACTCTACCAAGCCCCTTCCTCGAGTTCCTCAATATCCTTTTTCCAAAGAGGCTCAGGAAGGAACTGTCGCCATGTGAGTAATGCCCAACGTATCCCATAAGCCTCCTTCTCCCATACGGGCCAGCGCTGTTCTGTTTCCGTGAGTTTCTTGGATGTATATGCACAGGGTTGCAATACTGCATCATCATTTTCTTGTAATAGCACAGCCCCCACTGCCACATCACTTGCATCTGCCTGTATTATGAAGGGTTTGTCCATGTCTGGGTGCCTTAGTACTGGTTCGGCAGAAAAAAGTCTCTTTAGTCTCTCAAACGCTGCTTGGCACTCCATTGTCCATGTTAGTGGCTGGCTAGGTTTTACTGAGGATGTTCCCTTCGTTTTTAGTAAGTTAGTGAGGGGCAAGGCTATCTGTGCAAATGAGGGGATGAATTGGCGGTAAAAATTTGCAAAGCCCAGGAAACTTTGTAGTTGCTTTCTTGTGCGGGGTGGTGCCCATTCTAATACTGCTCTGACCTTCTCTGGGTCCATTTCAATGCCCTGTGGGGATATGCGATAGCCTAGGTAGTCTATCCTTTCCTGGTGGAATTCGCATTTTGAGAGTTTGGCATATAGGTGAGCGGCTCGCAGCTTCTTTAAAACCGCTCTGACAAGTTTGACGTGTTCTTCTTTTGTTTCGGTAAAGATAAGAATGTCGTCCAAGTAAACAAGGACCCCCTTAAACAGGTGCTCCCTTAGAACGTCATTGATTAGTTGCATAAAGACTGCAGGGCCCCCTTGTAATCCAAATGGCAAGACTTTGAATTGATAGCACCCCATGGGGCAGTTAAATGCAGTCTTCCATTCGTCCCCTTCCTTGATTCTCACGCGATAGTAAGCTTCCCTTAAGTCTAGTTTAGAAAAAATTTTCCCTTTCGATAGGTGTGACAGCATGTCTTTCATGAGGGGCAGCGGGTATAGGTTGCTTTCACTGATTGTGTTCAGGGCCCTATAATCCACGCATAAACGTAAAGAGCCATCCTTCTTCTCTCTAAAAAGGACCGGGGCAGCCACTTTAGGCTTAGCTGGTTCAATGAAACCTCTCTCCAGGTTTTTTTTTATAAATCTTTCCATTTCCTCCTTCTCCTTTGGGCTCATGGAGTATAATCTGGGCTTCGGGAGTTTTGCCCCAGGCTTGAATTCAATGGTACAGTCTGTGGGTCGATGGGGGGGAAGCTCATTCGCCCTCTCCTCACTGAAGACTTCAGCAAGGTCCCTATATTCCTCTGGTATTTCTGTTAATCTTTTTTCCTCTCCTATGGATGCTTTTTCTATTCTTGATTCTGGTAGCCTCCCTTGGGGTTTTAAGTCCATAGGGTCCCCCTTCGGGAATTTGATTTCTGTCGTCCTCCAATTTACCCAGGGGTTCCATTTTTTCAACCATTCCATCCCTAGAATCATTGGGCATTCCATACCTGGGGTCACCACAAACGTTAAGTCCTCTTCATGGTTGCCCAGGGAGAGGTGTATTGGCAAAGTGGCTAGGGTAGCTGGCACCCCCCCTGCTATGGATCCATCTAGCTGGCCAAATGAGATTGGTTGTTCCAGTCTCCTGGATGGGATGCCCAGATTCCCCACTAGTGTTGGGCTAATGAGGCAGCGGGTGCAGCCAGAGTCTATTAAGGCTTTCACCTTCACAGCTTCGGGCATGGGGGGGATTAATATAGTCACTGTTTTTTTTTTTTTTTTTTTTTTTTTTTTTATTAAAATTTTTCAAAAGTTTTACAAATAAAAATCCACCCCCCCCTCCCCAACCACCCCACCCCCCCCCGACTTCCCAGAACTGGATATAGGATTATTTAACAAATTTTTTAAAAATAACATTTACAATTTATAAAATAGTTAATAATAATGATTAAAAATCACAATAATAATATATATAATAATAATATGCATAACATAAACTTTAAAATAAGTAATATATACTAAGAAGAAAAAAAAAAAAAAAAAAAAATAAAAAAATGAAAAAAAGAAAAGAGAGAGAGAAAGAAAAAGGAAGAAAATAGACGAAAAATATATATGAATAATAATACATAAAAATTATATATATATAAAAAGGAAAAAGAAGAAAGAAAGAAAGAAATAGCATTCATTACAAATTATGAGAAAGCTAAATAATATTTTTCCATATCCAAATTATATTGTATGAAATTTATCCATTTTTCCCATACCGCAAAAAATTTTTCTTGAGATTGCTCCTTTAAGAAAGCCGAAATCTTTGCCATTTCTGCCAAATACGAAACTTTGTAAAACCATTCTTGTAAAGTAGGCAAAGATTCCTTCTTCCAATATTGTCCTATTAATAGCCTAGCGGCTGTAATCAAATTTAACATCAATGTAACCTCTTTAGCATCACAGTCAATAACAATACCTAATAAAAATAATTGCGGCGTAAATTTTACCCTCCTTTTAAAAATTCTTTGAATATTCCACCATATCTTAATCCAAAAAGCTTTTATATGCTTACAGGTCCACCAAATATGATAATAGGTAGCATCCAAGTATCCACATCTCCAACATTTCGGCTGTAGATTAGGGTACATAATGGACATTTTCTTTGGGTCAAGGTGCCATCTATAAAACATCTTATAAAAATTCTCTCTTAAATTTTGCGCTTGTGTGAATTTAACATTTCTTATCCAAATAAGTTCCCAAATATCCATTGAAATCGTTTCACCAATATTCTGTGCCCATTTAATCATACAATCTTTAACTAATTCAGGTTCTGAATCTAATTCCACTAAAACCCCATAAACTCTCTTAATATGGGTTGGCCTTTGGTCTCTTACTTCTTTTAAAAAAATTCCATCTTCTCTAAGCCAGCCCATTTTACCATCCATCTTCCATCTATCCACTATTTGTCTATATTGGAACCATGAATAAGTTAAATTTTCATGTGTTAATTCTTCCAAAGATTTTAACTGACAGTCTTGGCCATCCCATCTTAGTAACTGTGCATAAGAGACCTTATCCATATTTACCCCTTTCCTTATACCTTCTATGGCATGCCGAGGTATAGCCCATAATGGTATTTTGAAGTCACTTTTATAATACTTTCTCCACACTCTTAACAAAGAGATTCTTATAATATGAGACTTAAAAACCCAATCCACTTTTTTATTAAATATTAAATAGGCATGCCATCCAAAAAGTAGGTCCCAGCCTTCCAAATGAAGTATTTCTATATTTGTTAAATTCACCCAGTCGCTAATCAAAGTCAGTACTACAGCATCATAATACAATTTCATATTTGGCACCTTGAGTCCACCTCTCTCACGAAAATCTTGCATTATTTTAAGTTTCACCCTTGGTTTCTTCCCTGCCCAAACAAATTTATTAATACCTTTTTGCCATTCATCTAAGTTACGTTCGTTCTTTAAAACAGGTAGCATTTGAAATAGAAAAATAAACTTTGGCAGGACATTCATTTTAATAACTGCAATTCTACCCAAAAGGGATAACTGTAAATTATTCCAATTTTTTAAATCCTTCTGTACCTCCATCCACAGCTTTTCATAGTTATTTTTGTACAATTTTACATTAGAAACAGATAGTGTAACCCCCAAATATTTTACCTTATCAACAATTTCAAAATCTGTTAAGTTAACTAAAGCCTGTTTATCACCATTAGTCATATTTTTAGCTAATATTTTAGTCTTATTATTATTAATTTTAAAACCAGAAACACATCCATATTGTTGAATCAATTGTAATAATTTCACCACCGAGGAAACAGGTTGAGACAAAGTAACAACCAAGTCATCTGCAAAGGCTCTTAGTTTATATTCTTTTTTATTAATTTCTATTCCTTTTATTTCTTGAGACTCCCGAATTTTAATCAACAAAATTTCCAATGTTAAAACAAACAATAACGGGGATAACGGGCATCCCTGTCTTGTTCCCTTTTCTATTACAAAAGCCTCTGACAAACCCCCATTTACAATAATTTGAGCAGTCTGTTTTTGATATATGTTGGATAATACTTGTAATATATTTTGTCCGAAGTTCATCTCCTTAATTAAACACAACATAAACTGCCAATTCACTTGGTCAAAGGCTTTTTCAGCATCCAAAAATATCAGACCTGCAGGGACTTGGTTATTCTTTTCTAAATACTCTAGTAAGTTAATAATTTGTCTAACATTATTCTTCATGTACCTTCCAGTTATGAAACCCGATTGATCCCTGTGTATAAGCTGCTGCAAGATCCCCATAAGCCTGTTAGCTAAGATTTTTGCAAAAATTTTATAATCCACATTTAAAAGAGATATAGGCCTATAATTTTTAGGCAAAGTGAGATCCTGACTATCTTTTGGAATCAGAGATATAAATGCATTACGCCAGGATGGAGGGATTTCTAACCCCTGTAATAACTTATTAAACAGTTCACACAACGGTTGAATCATCTCTTCTACTAAAGTTTTATAATAAATAGATGTCAACCCGTCCGTACCCGGCGCTTTGCCCAATTTTAATTGTTTAATAGCTGTAACAATTTCTTCCTTAGTAATTAAACCGTTAATCTTTTTTCCCTGATCTTCTGTTAATTTAGGAAAGTTAACTTTGCCTAAATAATTATTTATGTCTGTAGTTTGAATATTAGAACCCTTATATAATTTTTGATAATATTCTAAAAAAGATTTCTTAATCAATTCTTTCTGATAAACCAATTTACCATTATAATTTATTTTATCTATATTCCTCTGTTTCTGTTTTTTTCTTAACTGATAGGCCAACCATCTCCCTGGTTTATTAGCATTACAAAATGTATTTTGTTTCATAAATAGCAAATTGGTTGCAGCTTGATCAGCCATCAGCATATTAAATTGTGTTTTTAACAATTTTAAAGCTCCTTTAACCTTTTCATCTGAGGGATTTGAAATTAAAGATTTCTCTTTTAATTTAATCTCCTCTTCCAAGTCTTTCCGTTTCTGAGTCTGTTCCTGTCTATGCAAATTATTCATTTTTATCAAAATACCACGCATGAAAGCCTTACTTGCATCCCACACCATTGACATTGATGTTCCCTTATTCATATTTAAAGTAAAATATTCCTTTAAACATTCCTTTAATTTGTGAACATTTTTTTCTTTTTTAAATAAGTTCTCATTCACCCTCCAGGATATCCTGTCTTCCTTCTCTGCAAACAGTTCCATCCAAACTGGACTATGATCGGACAGTGTCCTAGGAAAAATTTTTACATTCTTTACCCTGTTGTATAAATATGTTGTAATCAAAAAGAAATCAATTCTTGAAAAAGATTGATGTCTATCTGAGAAAAACGTAAAATCCTTTTCTTCTTGATTACGTTCACGCCAATAGTCTCTCAATTCCCAATCTTCTTTCATATCGAAAAAGGCTTTAGGTAGTTTAACCTGTTTAAAAAAGGTAGAAGAGCCTTTTTTATCCATTTGTGTGTCTAAGACACCATTCCAGTCTCCCATTAAAATCACAGATCTATAATCCAACAAAGTTATTTTCTGATGTAGTAACCTGTAAAATTGCTCCTGTTGCTGGTTTGGTGCATACAACCCCACAATAAGGATTTTCTTACCATATAAACCAAGTTCAAGCATAACATATCTTCCGTAAGGATCTGATTCTAACAGGGTAACAGATAAATTCTGTTTAACGTAGATTACCACACCCCCTTTCTTCCCAGGGGCGGGAGATACAAAATGAGATCCCAAGCGAGGATTATTTAAATATTTTTGGTCTTTAGCTGTAATATGAGTTTCTTGCAAGCAAATGATGTCATTGTTATGTTGTTTCAAATAGTGGTAAATTTTTTTTCTCTTTTGAGGAGTGTTTAATCCATTAATATTCCAGGACAGGAGCTTTGCCATCTCCCTTGGCCTTCAGCCTGGAGAAAATCCGCTCAAATTCTGCTGCTGATGAATATGTAGCAGAGCTTTTGGATCTTGCTCCTCCCACCGGCACTGAAACAATTTGCTGAGTAGATTCTCCAATTTCTTTTTCCTTTTCTTTTTTCTGTTGTTCTTTTTCTGTACGTTTATGTGCTGCACGGGTCATTCTCTGTTCTTTAATCTCTGATTGAGACATCCATGCCACCTGTCCAGCAGTCATCATCCCTGTAGCTTCAGATTTCTGTTCCACCTCTGTATCACTCAAAACTTTCTGCATCATGGGCAAAGGAGAGCCTGCTCCCAGGACCGTTTTATAGAATTCCTTAGCTTTAGCAACTGTGTTGAGTCTATAACGTGTCCCCGCATGGCTCAAAACAATGCCCATCGGAATCTCCCATCTAAATGGCATTTGTCTTGCTTTAAGTTCATTTACTAAAAAAGCAAAATCTTTTCTGGTTCTTAAAATTTTAGGTGGAATTTCCTTTAAAATAATAATATCTTGAGCAGCAATCTGAAATCTTTTATTATAAAAAGTTTGTAGAATCTGATTTCGCAAAGACTTCTTAGCAAAATATATCACCACATCTCTAGGCAGATCCCTCTGTTTTGCAACCCAGGAATTGACTCTATAAATTCTTTCCACATCCCCACGTAACTCTTCTTTATCAATATTCAAAATAAGAGCCAAGTCATTAATCACCATTTCCATCAAATCTTGAGTTTTATCTTCTTTCAGACCCCTTATTCTCAGAGCATATTCCATCTGTCTGTACTGGAACATAAGAATATCATCTTGTGAAGCCTCAACTTTTTTCTCCATATCTTGAAATTTATAATCCAGAAGTTCAACTGTTTCTTCAATTTCCTCTACTCTGGAGTCCAGCTTCACGACCACTGAGGCCATTACAGATAAAGCTAAAAGTATATCATCCCTCAAAATAGCATTATTCTGTTCTAAAAGCTCCTTCATCTCTTTCTTCATTTCCTCCTTAGTTTCAGATTTATTCTGATCCAAAAGTTGTTTCATTTCCTCCCTAAACTGTGAAACAGCACTTACCATTATTTCTTTAATGTCTTGTGCTGATGTGCCAGATGGGGGAGGTGAAGGTGGAGTAGATTTAGGTTGCTGCACTGAAGGTATTATTTTAAGGTGGGGGTTTCTGCAATTTCCATCATTCTCATGGCTGTTTCTTTTGGCTTAGCTGAATACTTTCCGGTTTTGTTGATTGGGGATCTGTCTGGGTTGTGCTGGGGGGCCTTTGAGCGGCATTCTACAGCTCGATGCCCTTCTCTTCCGCACTTGAAACACCCCATTTGCTTCTTGGCTGTATCCGATGATTTCACCGGTTGGTGTGTCAGCTCAGGCGGGGGGCGTCTCCATTGTTTTCCTCGGCGGTGCCTCTTCAATATGTCGATCTCTGCTTCCTCTGCCAAGACGTACCATTCCTCAATTCGATGTGGGTCCCCTCGGGGTAGGCAAGCATCATATAGATCATAGTTTAGTCCGTCTTTGAAATGGCCAAGGAGGATGTCTTCTGGCCAATTCAGTTTGCTGGCACTGGCCCGGAATTCTTGTGTATACTCAGCCACTGGGCGTTTGCCCTGCCTCCTCGTTGTTATTCTTTCACGGGCTTTGCGATCAGCCAGGGGGTCTTCAAATCGTCTTCTCAAAGAGGACATGAAACGGTTGAAGTTACTGAGTTCTGGGGCATTGGAGTCATGCAAGTTCACTACCCAATCCGCATCTGGTCCATCCAGGGCAGATTGCACGATCCGGATGCGGGCTTTGTCGCTGGGAATATCCTGCCCATATTCCTCCATGTAGCTGAGGACTTGGGTTAGGAAAAACCCCAAGCGTGTTGGCTCCCCTTTGAATTTCACTTCCAACGGTGGACGTCTTGGAATGGATCGGTGTCTCTATTGTGGGTGGTAGTGTCTTCCGTCCAGATTGCCATCTGTGGTCCGGTAGGGGGTGGGGGCTCCTGGATCAGTAGATGTCCCTGGGGTTGCAGGTTCCATGTCCCCCTCGGTGTCTCTCCCTTTGCGGCTCCAGGAACTGGGGCGGCCGTAGGGCTCAGTAGTCTCCTCTCCTAGGAAGCTGAGAGTTCTCTTCATCAGGTCAATAGCTTTCTCTAGGATCCAGTCTGAGTACTGTGCCCAGCTTCCTCCCTCTTCACTTGCGTGCAGGGATTTCTCCATCTCCTGCTTCCATTCTGGTTGCTTGGTCCCCCGTCTCAGGGTCACCTTTCTTGATTCCTTTCCCCACTCACTTTTCTTTCCAACGCCCATCGACCAGCGAGGCTTGTGGTCCTGTGTCTCCACCATTTCTTCTCCTGAGGAATCTGGCCTCTCGGATTCCAACATCTGGCAAGGTTCCAACTGGGTCAGTGGCTCTCTTTCCAGGGAGTTTTCCCCCTCTCTTGCTTCGTTGTCTGACATGGTAAATTTTTGCAAAATCCCCCGGCAAGGGTCTACCTTCCAGGTGGATTAATTTTGCAAGTCCTGTCTAATGTAAGGACCCCCCCCACTTTGCATCTTAAGAAGACAGAACTCTTGGAATAGCTCTTCCAACAGGAATCCTTTATTAAGAGAAAATGGTTGCAGGCATGCTGGACAGGACTTGGGGTCCAAGCTCTCCCATTCAAGGTTTTAAGGGGTTCCCCAGTAGTCCCACCCAATCAACCCCCCTTCCAGTGATAGTTTCAGGTATCACAATTCCACTCCCTTTCTTCTTTCTTCCGTCTGGATGGAGACTTCAGATAACTACATGAAAGGCAACTTCCCTCCTTTGGTATGTTAACGCTTCGAGTTTACAATAAACACACATTCAGCATTCAGCTCTTTGAAGTGTAAAGAAGGAAGTGAGGGCCATAAAGCCCCTTTGTTCTCCCCCTTCTCTCCCTCTTATGGCAGAATCCAGAGAAGGCAGAATTGGGAGTTTCTATATTTGATAATTTAAAGATGAAATATAATTGGATTCTGACACTGTTATTGAATCCCTTCTCCAACAAGGCAGCCTGGTCCCTTCCAGGAGCCTCTGTAACATTCCCATTTTATCTGTTCAAAAGAATTCCTCAGATAAATGGAGATTTGTACAGGATTTGAGACAAATTAATCAGGTGGTTATTCCTTCTTATCCTACTGTCCCTAATCCCACCATAATTTTGTCCTCTATCCCCACTACCGCTCACTATTTCACCATGGTGGACCTTTCTTCTGCTTTTTTCTCCATTCTTCTTCATCCTGGTTTTCAATTTTTGTTTGTCTTTCAAAATGGTGGCCTGCAACTAACCTGGTGTTGTCTTCCTCAGGGTATTATGAATCACCCTCTATTTTTTCCCCCAAATTTTGAAGCAGGACTTGGCTGATATTTTTGTTGGTTTTTTAATACTATTTTATTGATTTTCTAATTTTACATTTAAGTATTTAAAAAGCAACATTGCGGCTGGGTTAATCAATAATTCAATAACATACAAAAATCTTTGGTACAAATCTCTAAACTACCACATCAAATATTTCCTCTCATTTTCCCTTAATATCTACTGTCTCATATTTAAACTAATACAATTCTTATTATATCAATTAAGTAAAGATAACATTGTTAACATTTATCAATAATTTTTTAGTTTATACATATCCTAGTTACTTTAACATTCAATCTTTATAAACAATCAATGTCCTGTAGTTAGTTTTTCCCTATTTTTAGTTTCCCATCAATATTTAAATTTAACATTTGATATTTATAATTTCCAAATTTTAGGTAACCAAAGTTTCTTTTATCACAATTCATAACAAAGTCTAATATTCAATATACACATCTTATCTATTTGAGTATATTCTTTTTCCCACCATCTTACATCATCTAATTAATACTATATAACATTTTTATTTTCAGTTAGTTTCCAAGTGTCTTAAATTTAATGACCAAAATTTCCCCTATTTCAACATCAAATATTTCCTCTCTTTTTCTCTTGATATCTACTATCTCATATTTAAGCTAATATAGTTCTTATTATCTCAATTAAATAAAAACATATTTATTACATTTATCAATAAAGTTTTAGCTTATTATGTATCTTAATTACTTTTACATTCAATCTTTATAAACAATCAATATCCTATTTATTTGTTTTCCCCAATTTTTAATTTCTCATCAATATTCAAATTTAACTTTTAGTATTTATACTTCCAATTTTAAATGACCAAAGTTTTCTTTATCTCAATTCATAACAAAATCATACACAACTTGTCTATTTAAGTATATTCTATTTTAATTGGTAATATAAAATCCTCGCTAATAAATCAAAACCCCAATTTTCTTCAGTCTTATTCT
Source organism: Crotalus tigris (assembly GCF_016545835.1). Lineage (NCBI taxonomy): Eukaryota > Metazoa > Chordata > Lepidosauria > Squamata > Viperidae > Crotalus > Crotalus tigris. Next base: position 826,626 of record NW_024097163.1, on the reverse strand, counting down.
GGCTTTCTTCCTTTGCCAGCTCGCCCTCCATGTCAGTGCTTTTAAATCATCAAATAGATTTTCCTCTGTTATTATATATATTATTTGAAATAAAAGAGTCGCCATTTTTTTGGAAGGGCTAGCGAATCATCTCTCTATTATTCCAGATCCCCATAGTTGTCCTGATATGTTTGTCTTCCCTTTGGTCTATTCTTCTTCTTGCTCCTCAAGTTTCTTCTGGTTTATATAGAAAGTCTTTTCCATTTTCAGTGTCGTCAGTCCCTTTTCTGGATTTTCCATTGACTGTATTTATTGGTCAGCTGAATCCTCTATCATAGTATTTAATTGTTCCACTTCTTCTGTTATGTTCTGTGTAGTTGATTCTTTAGATGTACTCAAAGTTTGGGTTTGTATATCTAGGCTGACATCTTGTTCTTTTCTGTAGCATCTTATTTCATCACAAGCTGAAAGAATGTTTTATGTATTGCTTTTAACATAAGAAGAATCTGTTCCTGGTCTTCATCCATATTCTCTTAGTAGTGTGTTAAATTGAGACCTTTAAAATCAGAGAATGAAAGTAATTTTATAACTGAGTATATCTCACAGCTGATAATTGCCAAGGTTAAAAAAGTCTTATCTGTAGTCTGGGCTTCCAGCCAAGTCTCCTTTAAAGAATAACAAGTTGTAATATCAAACCTGGCCACAAGATGTCACTGATGCCATTTAAGGTTTTTTAAGTCCAAAATTTTTATAATCCTTTTTCCAATTTTATTTCTTTTTTGTAAATAAAAACCAAAGTCTTCACTAAAGATAAGAAATCTTTTGGTACCCAAATTTTAGAAGTATATAAATCCAGTTAGATTAAGGTTATTCTTTCAGTGTTTTAACTCCCCTGGATAGTCAGTCACCGCTGTTCTTAGAGGGTGGGATGAAAATTCCCTTCCCTCTCTCCTCACAGGGGGAAAAATACTTTGGGCAGCTTTTGCAGGAGAAAAAAAAATACTTGGGATTAAAGAGAGGTTAGATCTCACCCAGTCTCATCTGCACTCCTTTGTAGTTCCTGGTGGTAAGTTTGACTTCGGCTGTCTGCAGTCTAGTGACAAGCCATATTTCTATGGCTGGTCTTTTGTCTGCCTGTTTGGAGGGTTGCTCCAGATTGAGCGGAAGAGCTACTGCCCTCCCACGATCAAGCGGGGATCCCCTCCTTGCTGGCTGCCCCTACAGGGTGATTTTTGACCCTTTCCAAGGTCCCACAGCAATGCGAAACCGAACGTGGAAGATGGAGCTTGCCTTCCAGAAGCTGCAGCAGCTGCAATGGCAAACTGGAAGTCAGGACTTGGCTGATATTGTATTCCCTATGGAATCTACCCTCATTCGATATGTAGATGACCTTTTGCTAACCTCTTCTACTTTAGTTGCTAGTTTGGCTGATTCCCTTGTCCTGCTTCAAAGCCTTGCTGCTAAAGGTCATAAGATTTCCAGGTCTAAACTCCAGCTTTGCCTTTCCTAAGTTACTTATTTGGGCGTGCTTCTTTCCCACGGCTCTCGTTCTATACTTCCCTCTCGTGTCCAAACTATTTTACAACACCCTAAACCTACTACCCAAAAAGCTATGCACTCTTTTCCTGGAATGACTGGTTTTTGCCAGTAGTGGATTCCTGTTTATGCTCCCTTAGCTCACCCCCTGTATGATCTCACTCCCATGAAAGGAAGACTCACAAGCTAAAGCAAGCCTTGTCTTCTGCCCCGGCTTTTAGGTTGCCTGATTACACTAAACCTTTTACTCTTTATTGTCATGAACATGAGGATTTTGCTCTTGGGGTTCTTAGCCTTACTGCTCCACACAAAGACCCATTGCTTATTTTTATACTGCTTTTGACCCTATTGCCTCTGGTTTGCCTCCATGCTTCCATGCAGTTGCTGCTGCTGCTGCTCTTCTTGTGGACCCTCTGCTGACCTGGTTCTTGGGCACACCTTAGTGGTTGCTGTTCTCCATTCTGTCTCTTCCTTATTACTCCACACTCGAACAAAATTCCTTTCAGCCTCTCACCTTACTAAGTATGAAGTCTTGTTTCTATCTTCCCCACATATTTCCTTTCCCTCAACCCTGCTTCCCTACTCCCTATTCCCATGGTGGCGAACCTATGGCACGCGTGCCACAGATGACACGTGGAGCCCTCTCTGTGGGCACGCATGCCATCACCCCAGTTCTAGGCCTCTGCCACCATGTGCAAAAAAGAAAAAAAAGTTCAATCAATCACTTTCAATTTCTCACGGGAAAAAAAAAGATCTCGCAAAGTTGGAAATGCTTGATTGAACTTTATTTTCAGTCCCACACAGCAGCGGAGGAAGTGACGCGTCGGAGCTGGAAAAAAGGTGCTGTGTGGGGGTGGAGGGAATGGGGGGAGCAAGGTGCTCCATGCAAGGGGTGGGGCAGCCTGTTGTTTCCCTCCCCCTGCCAGACATTTGCAGCCCCCGTACAGATGCCCTTGCCTCCCCCAAGCATTTTTTTACTAACCTGCCTTTTAGCTGCATTCCGTTTCTCCATTTGCTTCTCAGCCTTCGCCACTTTTTTTGGGACAAAAAAAAAGTTCTGTGAGACTTTCTAACTTCTCGCACGATTTCGCGAGACGTTAGTCTCACAGAACTTTTTTTTCAACCCATAGTCCCACAAACATGCAGCAAAGGCTGAGAAACAGATGGAGAAATGGAATGCAGCTGAAAGGCAGGTTAGTAAAAAAAATGCTCGGGGGAGGCGAGGGCATCTGGGCAGGGGCGGGCTTGGCACCCTGCATGGTGGGCGGAGGGTGGGCTGCATGCCCTTCCCATGCCAGGCCAGCCCTACAACCACTGGGCAGCCATGCTGGGTGGCAGTGGGCAGGGTGTTGAGATGGGGGCTGGCAGGCTGACCAAAGTAGCAGGTGGATCGCCGGAGGCTCGGAGAGGGAAGGTGCTGAAATAGGCGGTCGGGCAGAGCTGTGAAATTCTCTTCTCTGACAATGCAGCAGGTGCTGGGCCCGGGCTTGGAGAGCCCAAATTTGGGGCTGTCCCAGAAATGGCAAGGGATCGGCCCCTGCTGCCCCAGTCCTGGTCCACCCCAACCCAGCTGGGCACCCTCGTAGTGCATGCACAGGAAATGGCAAGCATTCTGGGGCTGGTGGTTTGCAGCAGCAGCTGTAGCAGCTCATTTGCCTCATCACACTCCACACCACCCAGCCTTGCCTGTCACACCTGGCCATTCCCTGCTTTGGCGGGCCTGTCCTCATCCAGTTCTGCTGTACTGTGCCTTTTCTCGCTTGGGCCTTCGCGTTCTGTAAGTCTAGTGCCCCAGGGCATGCCCGGCCTGTGGGATGAAAGGCGCGGAGATGGGAGCACGCAGAGCCACAAGCTGAGCATCGGCTGGCTCCCATTTGCCCCCTCTACCACATTGTAGGGCCGGAGAAGGGAATCAGCAATCATGCAGAGCTGCAGCCTAGAACTGGCTGGAGAGAAAGAGTGAGGAGGAGAAAGCAGGAAGTGTGTGTGTATGTGTGTGTGTGTGTGTGTGTGTGAGAGAGAGAGAGAGAGAGAGAGAGAGAGAGAGAGAGAGAGAGAGCCACCCAGGAGGGGAAGAGGAGGAGGAGGAAACACAGCCGTAGCACTGCTGAACAGCCGAGACACCTGTTGGGCCATCCCCAATGCCGCCAATCAGCTGGTGGCCCAGGGCAGTCTCCGCACAGCTGCAGCACCCCGCATTGCCACCTGATGGCTGGGGAACCTGCAGCTGGCTACAGGTGGCAAGGAGACAGGGGTGCTCGGGGACAGGGACTTACCAGGACAGAGATAGCTCCGATGTTCCGCTAAGCCATGCTGGCCAGCAGTGACAGGAAGGCAGGCCAGGGGGATCTGGCTGCCTTTAAGGATAGACATCAGATGCTGGCCTGCTATGAGGGGAAGGATGGAGCTGCAGGGGGGAAGGTATTTAACGCGCTGGGAGCAAAACACTCCCAGCGTTGACTTTGTTTGTGAACCAGTAAAGCATCTGTTGCAACATTCTTGTGTGCCAGTCGCCTGTCATTCTGCTACCGGGTTGGAGGAGGCTAGGGACTGGTAAGGATGTTGACAGCCAGGTCTCCTCACATGGAGAGGGAGTGAGCCTCCCTCTGACCTATGCACTTTGCCCTCCTGCACCCACCATGAGCAACCTGGCAAAGGAGAGTGAGCACAGAAGCAGTATCCTTGAGGAGGAGGTAAACACAGCTGGGCATCCCCTCAGGGAAGTGCGGCTAGGGTAGGCAGGGCTGTTGGGGTCCTGGTGCCGTGGGAGCTCAAGGGCTGGGCTGGGCACTTGACCTCTGCTGCCCAGGGCTCCAGGAAATCCATGCCACCATCCAGGGGCCCCCTGCATGGCCTGAGGCTCAGTGAGGCTCCTCCAGTGGACCATGCCCTGGCGCTTGCCGTAGTCCCACCCCCCTCTGCCAGAGACCCTCAGATCTGTCCCAGTCCTGGCCAGGCCTGCACAAGTGCCATTGACGCAAGTGATGTCAAGCTGGCCATGCCCACCTAGTAGGCCACACCACCCAGTGGGCCACACACATCCAGCACCCAACGATAAATAAGTGGGGTTTGGGTTGCAGTTTGGGCACTCAGTGTCTAAAAGGTTTGCCATCACTGTGGCCTATTCTGTCCGATGAGGAGCCCCATGATTGTGAATTTCTTTATTTTTTTAAATATGTTTTATTAATTTTTTTAAAAAAACAAATCACTCAATAATTGGTGAACAGTGTGTTGTCTGGGTTACATTTGTAAAACAATCATTAAGAATTAATTTCTATAATCCGTATTCCACATATTAATTTTAGTTCATTTCCTCTTTCCCAAAAATAACCTCTTTTGCAAGCATTGAGTTAATACAATTCTTATTGTTTTGATAAATAACAATTGAATATATATATATATATATATATATATATATATATATATATATATATATATATATATATATATATATTTTCTGAGGTTTTCGCGGGTGTTTGTATGTAGGTCTTTGGTTGTTCGGGTTTTCTCCCGCGTAAAATTGGAAGTGTCTTGGCGACGTTTCGACGAAGTCCTATTCGTCATCTTCAGGCTGGTGTTTTCAGCTTCGTGCTTCGAGCAGCAATGTGTGGTCTTAGCTGTTTCTTCCTTTTAACTGCCAGTGGGGGTATGAACTGATTGGGTGGGAGCTTGGCTGTGTTCTGATTGGGTGGAGGTGTGTTCTGATTGGTTAGGGGCTTGGCTGTGCTCTGATTGGCTGGGGGGTTGGCTGTGCTCTGATTGGCTGGGGGGTTGGCTGTGCTCTGATTGGCTGGGGGAGTGTTCTGTTTGGTTGTGCTCAGGTTAGTCTGAGTTGCAGAGGGGTTTAAGATTTTGGGCTGCCTTGCTATTTTTTGGCTTCGCATTTGTGGTCGTGCCTCATTTTCATGGAGGGTGTCAGTTTGCTTCATGTATGGATTGGAGGGCTTTAAAGTGGCTAATGATGCAGCTCTGGTCTGGCTTCTGGTTTGTGGTCGTGCCTCATCATCGGTGTGGCTTTGGGTTTGCTTTTTGCGTGGATGTGTGGTGGTGACATCCTGTGTGGTTTTTGTGAGTGTGGGTCTGGTATCATTTTTTGTGTTAGGGAGTCGTTTGTCAATAAGGGCGGGTTTCCAAATGGCTGGTAGGCGGGAGGTATCATCTCGCTTGTTCATGCTGTGTGGGCGTTTTTCTATCTCGATGGCTTCTCTGATTATTCTGTTATTAAAATGTTCACTTTTGGCAATGGTTCTGGTATTTTTAAAGTCAATTTCAAGGAACCCCACTCAGACCTATAGTCAGCTCCATAGGCTCACCTCTACAAAACCTAGCCAAATTTCTCGCCAAACAACTACAGCCCTATGCAGAATCCATCACCTCACACATAAAAAACTCATTCCAGTTTATAGAGATCATAAAGAAACAAAACTTACAGCCCAGCGACCTACTGTGAGCTTCGATGTCATATCCCTCTTCACCCAAGTGCCTATCAAAGAAGCCTTGACAGCTATCCAAAACAAATATAACCCCCCCAAACACATCTTAGATCTGACCAACCACTGCCTATCCAACACATACTTCATCTATAATGGACAAAAATACAAACAAACAGAAGGAGCACCCATGGGATCACCCCTCTCACCTGTCATTGCCAACCTCTACATGGAACACTTTGAAACCCAAGCTCTAGAAAAATCGGATCACAAACCCAAACTCTGGCTCAGATACGTAGACGACACCTTCATAATCTGGCCACATGGGAAAGAAAAACTGGACAACTTCCTCACACACCTCAACAGCCTACACCCCAAAATACAGTTCACCAGGGAAACAGAAGCTAACAACCAACTTCCCATCCTGGATGTCTTAGTCTACAAGAAATCCAATGGCTCCCTAGGACACACCATCTACCAGAAGAAAACACACACAAACCGCTATCTGCACGCTCTCTCACACCACCACCCAGCACAGATCAACTCTGTAGCCAAGACACTCATCTCCAGAACAAAACGCTTAGCTGACGAACAACACCTAAAAACCGAACTACACACTCTCACCAATGTACTAACATCCAATGGATTCCAAAGAAATAAGATTACAAACCTAATCCAAAAAGAAACCCCCACTAAAATCCAAGACAAAGAACAAGAAAACGGCAAAGCCCTCCTCCCATACATAAAAGGCACCACAGACAGAATCAGTAAGATCCTCCATAAACACAACATCAAAACAGCATTCTGCACAAACAGAAAAATATCCACCATCCTTAGAAACCCCAAAGATAAAATTGAATTAGAAAATCAAGGAGTATACGAAATCCCATGCACCACTTGTCCCACCACATACATCGGACAAACCAACAGAAGAATAAGTGCACGCATTGAAGAACATAAGAACTCAGTCAAAAAAGAGGAACCAACATCTTCCCTGGTCCAACACCTTAAAGCCACAGGACATGAAATTGACTTTAAAAATACCAGAACCATTGCCAAAAGTGAACATTTTAATAACAGAATAATCAGAGAAGCCATCGAGATAAAAAACGCCCACACAGCATGAACAAAGCGAGATGATACCTCCCGCCTACCAGCCATTTGGAAACCCCCCCTTATTGACAAACGACTCCCTAATACAAAAAATGATACCAGACCCACACTCACAAAAACCACACAGGATGTCACCACCACACATCCACGCAAAAAGCAAACCCAAAGCCACACCGATGATGAGGCACGACCACAAACCAGAAGCCAGACCAGAGCTGCATCATTAGCCACTTTAAAGCCCTCCAATCCATACATGAAGCAAACTGACACCCTCCATGAAAATGAGGCACGACCACAAACGCGAAGCCAAAAAATAGCAAGGCAGCCCAAAATCTTAAACCCCTCTGCAACTCAGACTAACCTGAGCACAACCAAACAGAACACTCCCCCAGCCAATCAGAGCACAGCCAACCCCCCAGCCAATCAGAGCACAGCCATGCCCCTAACCAATCAGAACACACCTCCACCCAATCAGAACACAGCCAAGCTCCCACCCAATCAGTTCATACCCCCACTGGCAGTTAAAAGGAAGAAACAGCTAAGACCACACATTGCTGCTCGAAGCACGAAGCTGAAAACACCAGCCTGAAGATGACGAATGGGACTTCGTCGAAACGTCGCCAAGACACTTCCAATTTTACGCGGGAGAACACCCGAACAACCAAAGACCTATATATATATATATATATATATATATATATATATATATATATATATATATATGTTGCTGTTGTTGTTAATTGCGAAGTTGTGCCCGACCCATCGCGATCCCATGGACAACGCTCCTCCAGGTCCTCCTGTCCTCTACCATCTTCTGCAGTCCATTTAAGTTCACACCTACTGCTTCAGTGACTCCATCCAGCCATCTCATTCTCTGTCGTCCCCTTCTTCTATTGCCCTCAATCTTTCCCAGCATTAGGCCCTTCTCCAGTGAGTCCTTCCTTTTCATTAGGTGGCCAAAGTATTTGAGTTTCAACTTCAGGATCTGGCCTTCTAAAGAGCAGTCGGGGTTGATCTCTTCTAGGACTGACCGGTTTGAACGCCTTGCAGTCCAAGGGATCGCAGAAGTCTTCTCCAGCACCATAGTTCAAAGGCCTCAATTCTTTGGCACTCAGCCTTTCTTATGGTCCAAATTTCATAGCCATACATTGCAACTGGGAAAACCATGGCCTGGACTATACGCACTTTTGTTGGCAGGGTGATGTCTCTGCTTTTTAGTATGCTGTCTAGATTTGCCATAGCTTTCCTCCCCAGGAGCAAGCGTCTTTTAATTTCTTGGCTGCAGTCCCCATCTGAGGTGATCTTGGAGCCCAGAAAAATAAAATCTGTCACTACCTCCATTTCTTCCCCATCTATTTGCCAGGAATTGAGAGGGCCGGATGCCATGATTTTGGTTTTCTTAATGTTGAGTTTCAAGCCAACTTTTGCACTCTCCTTCTTCACCCGCATCAAGAGGCTCTTTAGCTCCTCTTCACTTTTTGCCATTAGAGTGGTATCATCTGCATATCTTAGGTTGTTGATATTTCTCCCGGCAATCTTAATTCCAACTTTTGATTCATCTAGCCCTGCCTTTCTCATGATGTGCTCTGCATATAAGTTAAATAGGCAGGGCGACAGTATACAGCCTTGCCGGACTCCTTTTCCAATTTTGAACCAATCAGTGGTTCCGTGTTCGGTTCTCACTGTTGCTTCTTGACCCACATATAGGTTTCTAAAGAGACAAATGAGATGGTCTGGTACTCCCATCTCTTTAAGGACTTGCCACAATTTGTTGTGATCCACACAATCAAAGGCTTTTGCATAGTCAATGAAGCAGAAGTAGATGTTTTTCTGGAACTCCCTAGCTTTCTCCATGATCCAGCGTAGGTTGGCAATTTGATCTCTAGTTCCTCTGCCTCTTCGAAATCCTGCCTGCTACTTCCTGGTAGTTCTCGATCCACATACTGCTGGAGGCAGTCTTGTAGGATTTTAAGCATAACTGTAAGGACCCACCCCACTTTGCATCTTAAGAAGACAGAACTCTTGGAATAATTCTTCCAACAGGACTCCTTTATTAAGAGAAAATGGTTGCAGGCAGGCTAGACAGGACTTGGGGTCCAAGCTCTCCCATTCAAGGTTTTAAGGGGTTCCCCAGTAGTCCCACCCAATCAACCCCCCTTCCAGGGATAGTTTCAAGTATCACAATTCCACCTCCTTTCTTCTTTCTTCCGTCTGGATGGAGACTTCAGATACTACATGAAAGGCAAGTACCCTTCTTTGATATGTTAACGCTTAGAGGTTACAATAAACACACATTCAGCTCTTTGAAGTGTAAAGAAGGAAGTGAGGGCCATAAAGCCCCTTTGCTCTCCCCCTTCTCTCCCTCTTATGGCAGAATCCAGAGAAGGCAGAATTGGGAGTTCAATATTTTGATAATTAAAGATGAAATATGATTGGATTCTGAAATCCAGGCCCCTCTTAGAAATAAGAGAGATCACCTGAACAGAAAACACAAGTATAACAATTTAGTTAAGGCTTGTTAGGAACTCTGTTGAAACTTCTTCAATAGCTTCGGGGCCTCTGACATGGACGTTATGGACCCACTCATTTGTGAGGAGGGAGGTGTTTCCAGGCAACTAGGTACTGAGTTGCCTCCATGATATCTCCAAGAGCAAGCGACTCCTTTATTTCGAAGTGTTGGTCACCCTCCACCCATGATTGGAGGTTGGGTGCGCGGGATTTTGGCCGTAGAGCGTGACTGATGCTCTCTTTTCAGCAGGCTGCAATGAAAAATTGGGTGTATTCGCCTGATATTTTTGGGTAATTCTAATTCTACTGTTACTGGATTTATGATTCTTTTAATTGGAAAAGGTCCTATATATTTTGGTCCAAGTTTTTTACAGGGCTGTAGGGATTTTAGGTATTTTGTAGATAAGTACACCATTTCTCCTATAATGAATGGTGTAGGCTCAACCCTTTTTTTATCGGCTTGTGTTTTATATGCCTGCCTAGCTTCATCTAGTGCTTTTCTGACTATTGGCAAGGTGTTTTGTAATTTCTCCATCCATTCTTTCAGCGAAGGGATCGTTGGTTAGTGTGGGGGTTAATTCTGGCATGGGGTGGAAACTTTGACCGGTGGCTATTTGAAAAGGAGTGTAATCTGTGCTGGAGTGGACTGCATTATTGTAGGCAACTTCTACAAAAGGGAGTAAGTCCGCCCACCCGGTCTGCTGGAAATTAAGAAAACATCTTAGATATTGCTCGAGTACTGAGTTCATTTTTTCAGCCCCCCCATTCCCGTGTGGGTGGTGGCTAGATGTCAGTCCCTGAGTGGTTCCTAAGAGGGATAAAAATTCTTTCCAAAATGCAGACGTAAAGTGCACCCCCCTGTCAGAGATGATGCGTTGGGGTGCCCCATGCAATCTGTAAATGTGTTGGATGAAAAGTTTTGCTAAGGCTTTTGCAGTGGGAATCTTTTGGCAAGGGATAAAGTGCACCTGTTGGGAAAACAAGTCCGTGACCGTCCAGACCACAGTATTCCCATTGCTTTCTGGCAATTCCACTATAAAATCCATGGCTATTTCTCTCCAGGGGGCTGAGGGACTTGCCACTGTTTGCAATAGTCCTGGCACTTTCCCTTGCAACCTCTTGTTGCGTGGCACATTTGGACAACTGGCAACATAACTTTCTATGTCCTTTTTTATTGATGGCCACCAAAATTGCCGTTTAATTAAGTGTAAAGTTTTTACAAATCCAAAATGCCCTGCTGATTTTGTGTCATGGCAAAGTTGCATGAAAGTTAGTCTTTGAGATGTTGGTATATATAACTTTTCCCCTACCCAAGGCAATCCGTCTCTCATTGTGCACACATGTTTGTTTTTCTGGAACCAATCATCTGTTTCCAAACTTTTTCTGAATTCAATCCCAGTTTGGCTGTCCAGTTGTGGTTTTATTTAGGCTTGGGTTCTTGTGGTTACTGGCGCTGCCAGTTGTGATTCTGCCATTATTGGTCTAGAGTCTGTGGTTCGTGCGCTGTTATATTGGGGCATGCGAGATAGAGAATTGCCAGGAAGTTCTTTCTTCCGGTAATGTTGAGCTAAATTGGAAATTGGTGAAAATGCTGGGACCAGCGGGCTTGTTGGGATGAGTCCTGGACAGTCAGGGCTCTAAATTTTTGCGATCAGTCCACACCTGGAAGGGTTTTGTGGCCTTCAGGAACTGTCGCCCCGTGAGTAATGCCCAACGTTATCCAATAAGCCTCCTTCTCCCATATGGGCCAGCGCTGTTCCTGTTTCCGTGAGTTTCTTGGATGTATATCACAGGGTTGCAATACTGCATCATCATTTTCTTGTAATAGCACAGCCCCCACTGCCAAATCACTTGCATCTGCCTGTATTATGAAGGGCTTGTCCATGTCTGGGTGCCTTAGTACTGGTTCGGCAGAAAAAAGTCTCTTTAGTCTCTCAAACGCTGCTTGGCACTCCATTGTCCATGTTATTGGCTGGCTAGGTTTTACTGAGGATGCTCCCTTCGTTTTTAGTAAGTTAGTGAGGGGCAAGGCTATCTGGGCAAATGAGGGGATGAATTGGCGGTAAAAGTTTGCAAAGCCCAGGAAACTTTGTAGTTGCTTTCTTGTGCGGGGTGGCGCCCAATCTAATACTGCTTTGACCTTCTCTGGGTCTATTTCAATGCCCTGTGGGGATATGCGATAGCCTAGGTAGTCTATCCTTTCCTGGTGGAATTCGCATTTTGAGAGTTTGGCATATAGGTGAGCGGCTCGCAGCTTCTTTAAAACCGCTCTGACAAGTTTGACGTGTTCTTCTTTTGTTTCGGTAAAGATAAGAATGTCGTCCAAGTAAACAAGGACACCCTTAAACAGGTGCTCCCTTAGAACGTCATTGATTAATTGCATAAAGACTGCAGGGCCCCCTTGTAATCCAAATGGCAAGACTTTGAATTGATAGCACCCCATGGGGCAGTTAAATGCAGTCTTCCATTCGTCCCCTTCCTTGATTCTCACGCGATAGTAAGCTTCCCTTAGGTCTAGTTTAGAAAAAAATTTCCCTTTCGATCGGTGTGACAGCATGTCTTTCATGAGGGGCAGCGGGTATAGGTTGCTTTCACTGATTGTATTCAGGGCCCTATAATCCACGCATAAACGTAAGGAGCCATCCTTCTTCTCTCTAAAAAGGACCGGGGCAGCCACTTTAGGCTTGGCTGGCTCAATGAAACCTCTCTCCAGGTTTTTTTTTATAAATCTTTCCATTTCCTCCTTCTCCTTTGGGCTCATGGAGTATAATCTGGGCGTCGGGAGTTTTGCCCCAGGCTTGAATTCAATGGTACAGTCTGTGGGTCAGTGGGGGGGAAGCTCATTCGCCCTCTCCTCACTGAAGACTTCAGCAAGGTCCCTATATTCCTCTGGTATTTCTGTTAATCTTTTTTCCTCTCCTATGGATGCTTTTTCTATTCTTGATTCTGGTAGCCTATCTTGGGGTTTTAAGTCCATAGGGTCCCCCTTCGGGAATTTGATTTCTGTCATCCTCCAATTTACCCAGGGGTTCCATTTTTTTAACCATTCCATCCCTAGGATCATTGGGCATTCCATGCCTGGGGTCACCACAAACGTTATGTCCTCTTCATGTTTGCCCAGGGAGAGGTGTATTGGTAGAGTGGCTAGTGTAGCTGGCACCCCCCCTGCTATGGATCCATCTAACTGGCCAATGAGATTGGTTGTTCCAGTCTCCTCAATGGAATGCCCAGATTCCCCACTAGGGTCAGGCTAATGAGGCAGCGGTTGCAGCCAGAGTCTATTAAGGCTTTCACCTTCACAGCTTCGGGCATGGGGGGGATTAATATAGTCACTGTTTTGAAGATGGGTGTGATGCATCCACTTACCAGGGGTTCGCCCTCCGAGCTGTCATCTGAGGCATCCACCGGCCCTGTGGTGTAGGCTGGAGTTCTTTCCCCTTGGTGAGCAGAGGTGGGGGTTTCTGCAATTTCCATCATTCTCATGGCCGTTTCTTTTGGCTTAGCTGAATACTTCCGGGTTTGTTGATTGGGGATCTGTCTGGGTTGTGCTGGGGGGCCTTTGAGCGGCATTCTACAGCTCGATGCCCTTCTCTTCCGCACTTGAAACACCCATTTGCTTCTTGGCTGTATCCGATGATTTCACCGGTTGGTGTGTCAGCTCAGGCGGGGGGCGGCTCCATTGTTTTCCTCGGCGGTGCCTCTTCAATATGTCGATCTCTGCTTCCTCTGCCAAGACGTACCATTCCTCAAGTCGATGTGGGTCCCCTCGGGGCAGGCAAGCATCATATAGATCATAGTTTAGTCCGTCTTTGAAATGGCCAAGGAGGATGTCTTCTGGCCAATTCAGTTTGCTGGCAATGGCCCGGAATTCTTGTGTATACTCAGCCACTGGGCGTTTGCCCTGCCTCATCGTTGTTATTCTTTCACGGGCTTTGCGATCAGCCAGGGGGTCTTCAAATCGTCTTCTCAAAGAGGACATGAAACGGTTGAAGTTACTGAGTTCTGGGGCATTGGAGTCATGCAAGTTCACTACCCAATCCGCAGCTGGTCCATCCAGGGCAGATTGCACGATCCGGATGCGGGCTTTGTCGCTGGGAATGTCCTGCCCATATTCCTCCATGTAGCTGAGGACTTGGGTTAGGAAAAACCCCAAGCGTGTTGGCTCCCCTTTGAATTTCACCTCCAACGGTGGACGTCTTGGAATGGATCGGTGCCTCTGTTGTGGGTGGTAGTGTCTTCCGTCCAGATTGCCATCTGTGGTCCGGTAGGGGGTGGGGCTCCTGGATCAGTAGATGTCCCTGGGGTTGCAGGTTCCACGTCCCCCGGTGTCTCTCCCTTTGCGGCTCCAGGAACTGGGGCGGCCGTAGGGCTCAGTATTCTCCTCTCCTAGGGAGCTGAGAGTTCTCTTCATCAGGTCAATAGCTTCTCTAGGATCCAGTCTGAGTACGGTGCCCAGCTTCCTCCCTCTTCACTTGCGTGCAGGGATTTCTCCATCTCCTGCTTCCATTCTGGTTGCTTGGTCCCCCGTCTCAGGGTCACCTTTCTTGATTCCTTTCCCCACTCACTTTTCTTTCCAACGCCCATCGACCAGCGAGGCTTGTGGTCCTGTGTCTCCACCACTTCTTCTCCTGAGGAATCTGGCCTCTCGGATCCCAACATCTGGCAAGGTTCCAACTGGGTCAGCGGCTCTCTTTCCAGGGAGTTTTCCCCCTCTCTTGCTCCATTGTCTGACATGGTAAATTTTTGCAAAATCCCCCGGCAAGGGTCTTCCTTCCAGGTGGATTAATTTTGCAAGTCCTGTCTAATGTAAGGACCCACCCCACTTTGCATCTTAAGAAGACAGAACTCTTGGAATAATTCTTCCAACAGGAATCCTTTATTAAGAGAAAATGGTTGCAGGCATGCTAGACAGGACTTGGGGTTCAAGCTCTCCCATTCAAGGTTTTAAGGGGTTCCCCAGTAGTCCCACCCAATCAACCCCCCTTCCAGTGATAGTTTCAAGTATCACAATTCCACCCCCTTTCTTCTTTCTTCCGTCTGGATGGAGACTTCAGATAACTACATGAAAGGCAATACATGATATACAAGGGTCTCCCTTCCAGGTGGATTAATTTTGCAAGTCCTGTCTAATGTAAGGACCCACCCCACTTTGCATCTTAAGAAGACAGAACTATTGGAATAATTCTTCCAACAGGAATCCTTTATTAAGAGAAAATGGTTGCAGGCATGCTAGACAGGACTTGGGGTCCAAGCTCTCCCATTCAAGGTTTAAGGGGTTCCCCAGTAGTCCCACCCAATCAACCCCCCTTCCAGTGATAGTTTCAAGTATCACAATTCCACTCCCTGTCTTCTTTCTTCCGTCTGAATGGAGGACTTCAGGTGAAACTGACTTGAAGGCAAGTATCCTGCTTTGTTATGATAAGGTTCTCTAGTGCTAACGCTTTGATGTTACAATAAACACACATTCAGCATTCAGCTCTTTGAAGTGTACTGAAGGAAGTGAGGGCCATAAAGTCCCTTTGTTCTCCCCCTTCTCTCCCTCTTATGGCAGAATCCAAAGAAGGCAGAATTGGGAGTTTCTATATTTGATAATTAAAGATGAAATATGATTGGATTCTGACAATAACTTTACTAGCATGTGAAATGAGTGCAATGGTGTGATAGTTTGAACATTCTTTGGCATTGCCTTTCTTTGGAATTGAAATGTAAACTGACCTTTTCCAATCCTGTGGCCACTGTTGAGTTTTCCAAATTTGCTGGCAAATTGAGTATAGCACTTTTACTGCATCGTCTTTTAAGATTTTGAATAGCTCAGCTGGAATACTGTCACCTCCACTAGCTTTATTGTTGCTCAGATTTTCTAAGGCCCATTTCACTTCACATTCTAGGATGTCTGGTTCGAGGTCAGTGACCATCTCATTGTGGTTATCTGGGACGTTAAGCTCATTCTTGTATAGTTCTTCTGTGTAGTTTTGCCATCTCTTCTTAATCTCTTCTGCCTCTGTTAAGTCCCTGCCATTTTGGTCCTTTATCATGCCCATCTTTGCATGAAACGTTCCCTTCATATCTCCAATTTTCTTGAAGAGATCTCTGGTCCTCCCTATTCTGTTGTTTTCTTCTATTTCTTTGCACTGTTCATTTAAAAAGGCATTCTTATCTCTTCTAGCTATTCTCTGGAATTCTGCATTCAATTGGGTGTATCATTCTCTTTCTCCTTTGCCTTTTGCTTCCCTTCTTTCCTCAGCTATTTGCAAAGCTTCCTCAGACAGCCATTTTGCTTTCTTGCATTTCTTTTTCTTTGGGATGGTTTAGTTGCTACCTCTTGTACAATGTTGCGAACTTCCATCCATAGTTCTTCAGGCACTCTGTCTATCAGATCTAATTCCTTAAATCTATTTGTCATCTCTACTGTATATTCATCAGGAATATGATTTAGTTCATACCTGAGTGGCCTAGTGCTTTTCCCTACTTTTTTTCAATTTAAGCCTAAATTTTGCAACGAGAAGCTCATGATCTGAGCCACAGTCAGCTCCTGGTCTTGTTTTTACTGACTGTATATAGCTTCTCCATCTTTGGCTGCAGAGCACATAGTCAATCTGATTTCTATGTTGACCGTCTGGTGATATCCATGTGTAGAGCCATCTCTTGGGTTGTTGGAAAAGAGTGTTTGTTATGACCATCGTATTCTCTTGACAAAATTCTATCAGCCTGTGCCCTGCTTCATTTTGTACTCCAAGGCCAAACTTGCCTGTTATTCCGGTTATCTTTTGGCTTCCTACCTTAGCATTCCAATCCCCCATGATGATAAGGACAGCATTTTTTGGTGTTAATTCTATAAGGTGCTGTAGGGCTTCATAAAACTGGTCAATTTCATCCTCTTCAGCACCAGTGGTTGGGCATAGATTTGGACTATTGTGATATTGAATGGTTTGCCTTGGATTCGAATTGAGATCATTCTGTCATTTTGGGGATTGTATCCCAATATTGCTTTTCCTATTCTTTTATTGACTATGAATGCTACTCCATTTCTTCTGAGGGATTCTTGCCCACAGTAGTATACCTGATGGTCATCTGAGTTAAATTCACCCATTCCTGTCCATTTTAGTTCGCTGATTCCTAAGATGTCGATGTTCATTCTTGTCATCTCTTTTTTGACTACGTCTAGCTTGCCTTGATTCATGTATCTTACATTCCAGGTTCCTATGGAGAAAAAATCTTTACAGCATCGGACTTTCCTTTCACCACCAGATATATCCACAGCTGAGCGTCCTTTCGGCTTTGGCCCAGTCGCTTCATTCTTTCTGGCGCTACTAGTACTAGCCCTCTGCTCTTCCCCAGTAGCATATTGGACACCTTCCGACCTGAGGGGCTCATCTTCCAGCGTCATCTCTTTTTGCCTTTTAGTACTGTCCATGGGGTTTTCATGGCAAAGATACTGGAGTGGTTTGCCATTTCCTTCTCCAGTTGATCACATTTTGTCAGAACTCTCTGCTATGACCTGTCCGTCTTGGGTGGCCCTGCACGGCATAGCTTATAGCTTCATTGAGTTACACAAGCCCCTTCGCCACGACAAGGCATAAAGGGGGTATATGTGTGTGTGTGTGTGTGTGTGTGTGTATATATATATATATATATATATATATATATATATGTGTGTGTGTGTGTGTGTGTGTGTGTGTGTGTGTGTGTGTGTGTTTTCTGAGGTTTTCGCAGGTCTTTGGTTGTTGCTGCTCAAAGCACGAAGCTGAAAACACCAGCCTGAAGATGACGAATGGGACTTCGTCGAAACGTCGCCAAGACACTTCCAATTTTATGTTACAATCCTTATTTTAGTTTATTTCTCCCATCAAATTCTGGATATTCTTACTGGTGAAGATTTTCTCAAAAATTAATTACATTTACATTTACAAATTTAACTCTATTTTTTCCATATAAGCCATCTCACACTTTTACATTTCTTAAGAAATAGATAAAACAATGAAAAGAAAGAAGAAAAAGAAAGGAAAACAAGAGTAAAGAAACATAAGAAATAATATACTACTTAAAATATATATCCCTCCTAGGCTAATATATATTTATTTCCTTAATTTCTTATTCTTTTTAACCATAATTAAGCATATATTTAATCGTTAATCTTTAAATATTCCATTCAATACATCTAGTCATCTAGTCCTTTAACTCTTATTCAAAACAATTTTTTAAATATTTTCTTAAATTCAGTCACATTTAAGTATCTAAAACATTTCCTTTATTTAAATCATTTCAACTTTTTTATATTACTCATATCAAGCAAAGGAACACAAAAGAGAAAAAAGCATACTATATTGTTTAGAAAATTCATCCCTCTTAGAATAGTATATTCCAAAATTTTTCTATTTCTTTAACCATATTCAAACAAATGTTTCTTTTTTAAGTATTCTCTCTGATAAGTCCCATCATGTATTTTCTTGGTTTTCACCTTAATCTTTTTCCTTTGCCCAGTATCTTTCTTAATCAATGTATTTTGCTGATTTAAAAGGTTTTTTCCTATGTTCATAAATGTTACTGTAGACATAAAAAGAAAATCAATATCTTCGTTAGGGGCATTTGCCCACTCCCTTTTATTGGGAATCTTTTTCCTTCTTTTCTCTCTGCTTCTCTTGTTGCTTTTTGTCTCTCCAGTTCTGGTGTTTTTCCTGAAATCTCTGTAGAACCTTTTATCCAGTCTTTTTTCTTGTCCTCAAGTTTATTTTGTAGTGTTGAAATATAAGTTGTCTTTTCCAAATCTAGTATTTCTTGTAATTTTTTCCACTTGGATTAGATCATACTCCTTTGTTTTGTAGAATTCCATCTTCAAGTCTCTATCCTCGAATTTATGTTCAGTCATCTGTTTTGTCTGTTCCTTCTCTGCTGTATTTTCCTGAGGGTTTTTTTGGTATAAAATTGAATTGGAGATGAGTTGATTCATATTTTTAAAGTTATTCTGAATTTCTTTGTGATTTGAGATCATTGTTCTTTGAATTAGTTGCATCTTAACATATATCTCCTCTTAAAAATTATTCATTTTTTCTTGATAAGTATTTCTTATAAATCTCTGATTTTCCATGATGACCAAAAGTCCAGATCCCCCCCCCTTGGAAATAGCTTTGGAGTCAGAATTATATAAATACTTATAGTCCAAAGAATTTTTTAAAAAGTTTTTGTTTTGTTTTGTTTTTGTTCCCTCAGGTTTGTAAGTCTCACTTTATCTACACAGCTGTTTTTATTTGTTAAGGCTTTGAAAGTCACAGGCAAAGATTAGTTTTTTCCCCCAGATTTTACCATGACTGTCATAATACTCATCCACCAGTAGGTGTCAGCACTGGTTCATTTTTCAGATTTTATTCCTACATGAAAGGTTAAATTTGCCACTTCCAGTAGCACTCTTGGAGGGTTTTTTTTTTTTTTTTTTTTTTGCTTCTTGGGAGTTTCTCTCCTTCAGGAAAGTAGATAGGATAGAGAAAATCAATGTTCTTATCCAGATTCAAGCACACTGTTTACAGTTAGCTTAAAGTAGTGCTTTTGACTTCCGTTGCTTACAGTTTGGGGTAGACTCTGAAGTTAAGCCAGCCTTTCTCCTGTTGGCTTCTGGAAGGCTTCTCCTGGACCGATCGGGTCGACCGCTGTCTCTCCTAGGTCCCTGGGACTTACTTCCTTCATTGCCACCTCTCCGGAGCAGCTTTTGGCCCATTTAGGGTCCCCTAACAGGAAGAAACTCAGCTGGAGGGCTCGGAGTCCTGAATCCCTCAACTGCTTCACTGTGTGCAGGAACCGGAGGTCCCCATGATTGTGAATTTTTTTGCTCTATGCCAAGGGTGTCAAACACCTGGCCCACAGGCCAGTTTCATCATGTGCAATGCAAAAAGAGCCGTGATACGTCGCAACACATCATGTGACATGGCGAGTTTGATACCTGTGCTCTATGCTTTCCAAACCATGGCAGGATCTTAAAGATCTTAAAGATGTTCCCCTCATTAATCCTGATCTTGTCTTGTTTACTGATAGTTCTAGCTTTCGCTCTCCTTCTGGGGTTTTAGTTGCAGGCTTTGCTGTTTGTTCCCCTTTGAGCCCTTCTTATTTGGTCTGCATTCTGTGCAAATTGCTGAATTAGTTGCCCTTCAGTTTGCTGCTAGACAATCTGCTACCATTTACATGGATAGCCACTAAGCTTTTGGGGTGGTGCATGATTTTGGCCAGCTTTGACAGCTTCAAGGATTCCTAACAGCCCAAAGATCCCCAATTAAAAATGCTGTGCATGTAAAAGATCTTTTGAAAGCACTCCAACTGCCTTCATAAGTTGCTGTTTTCAAGTGCCTTGCTCACCAGACTTCCTCTGATGAAGTTGTTATGGGAAATTCGTTAGCAGATGCTACAGCCAAGAAGGCAGCCCTCACGTCTTTGGACTTCTCCTCTACTATTGCTTGTGTATCTGAGAGCCTTCCCATCCCTGCCTCTCTTGATCATTTGGTGGATGCCCAACGGGTGGCTTCTGTCTCTGAGCATCATGTATGGAGCAACTCTTCCTGCACTGATTCAAGTGGTGTGTGGCATCATATGGACGGTTGCCCCATTTGCCCATGCTCCATCTTGCCTTATCTTGTTCGTCTCCAACATGGGCCTGCCCATCTGGCCAGGAGGGAGTGTCCTCTGCCATCAACAAAGAGTGGCTTGCTCCAGGAGTACATGCTTTGGCAAGACAAATTCGTTCCACCAGTGTCACCTATCAACAATACAATATTGGCCAATCTGCTGCCACTCAACCTGTTCCCAGGGGTTCTTTCATTCACATACAGATAGATTTTATCCAAAGGCCTAAGTGTTGTTCCTATAAGTATGTACTGGTCCTCGTTTGTATGTACAATGGTTGGGTTGAAGCATACCCCTGTGCAAAAAGCTGATGCTATAACTGTTGCCAAATGCCTTCTTAAAGAATTTTTGCCTCAGTTTGGCATTCCCATTTATTTAGGCAGTGATAAAGGTACTCATTTTGTGAATCAGGTAATTAAAGAGGTATGCAAGGCTCTTCAAATAGACCAAAAGTTTCACTGTCCGAATCACCCCCAGTTGTCAGGTAAGATGGAACCTGTGAACTCGACCCTCAAAAACAAATTGGCTAAATTATGTGATTAAACTAATTTAAAATGGCCTGTTTGCCTCTTGCACTGATATCTATGAGAATGACTCCATCCAGAGTAACTGACCTTTCCCCACATGAAATATTGATGGGATGGCCCATGAGACTGACTGCCTCTCCTCCATCTTTTATATACCTTGGCAAACATCCATGCTTTGGACAGTGTCCATCTGTATATAAAATATACAGGGAGAGTTCACCCTGGGTGTCATGGTGACACGGATGAAAGAAACCAGAGCTCCAGTTTCCTAGTTTGATTTTGCTTTGTCTGGAGACCCAGAGAGGTCAGAAGAGAGGTCACCCTGGATAGGCAATGAGGAGGAAGATAAACCTTGGGGGTTTGGAGCCAATGGCGGTTGGCCCAAGCGGACCAAAGAAACTCTTTAAACAGATGGGAGAAAGGCTGCCAGCAAATACGTAGACAGTCCAAGCCATAGACAGCTAGGAAAGAAGCAAAGAGCCACAGCAGCACCACTGAACAGCTGATTGTCAACAACGTGTGAGATCTGGGTGAGATTGTTCTTTATTTCTCTTCCCTATGGATTTTTAAAATATAAATCCTGGATTGGATATTTTTTAAAAGTAAAAACCCCAGGAAGACCCAGGAAGAAGGTAGTTAAAAGCGGTGAGAAATCTGGAATGGGGAACAAAATTAAGGAATATAAAAAATATGCAGAAAAGAATCAAGACTGATTGAAAAAAATTTTGGCTAACTTTTATGATGTGGGAAGATTTTTTTACTTTGTTGTGAAAGAGCATTTTATTAAATAAAGTTTTATTACTGGATATAGACATTACAATTAATGAGGACATCTAGTGGTGAAGGAAGATATTACAATAATATGGAAAAAATCAGAAGAGCGATGACCTTGAAACAATACCTGTACTAAACAAAGAACATTCTGTGACTTTATAAAAAAACAAAGTTTTTTTATAATTATATCTTTTAACTCTAGACACAACTATTATAGAAACTATTTAAAGACAGAGGGGTTTTTTTTATATCTTTGAACTGACAGAAATATCTGGATTAGCCTAAAGTAGTTGGCTCTTTTTTAAACTTGGATTATAGCCTAAAGCAGTTGGCTCCTTTTTAAATTTGGATTATAGCCTAAAATAGTTGGCTCTTTTTGTTGGATTATAGACTAAAGTATTGGGATTTTTCCCCCTAAAGTTGGATTATAGCCTAAAGCAATTGGCTTGGGGGATTTTTGAGTTTGTTTTCCCTTTCTTTTTTCTTCCTGTGGATTTACAAAATTTGCTTGATTGAACAATGAGTGAACCAAACCTTACTAAAATTACAAAAAAACCTGCTTCTGTACCATCCTATGGAATATCTAGTCCAGCAAGTCAAGGATCTATTGAAACAATGTTACAACGAGAGAAGGCAAACAATTTTCAAAAAGAAATGCATGCAACATTACAACTAATGTAAGAAATGATGCAGAAGAATCATCAAGAAACAAAAAGCAATCTTGATAAGCTAAATGAACAAATGCTTGATATAAAAACACAATTTGAGGCTTATCAACAAATGATTCTTAAAAATGAACAAAGAATTCAGAAGGGGGAAGACCAATTAGAAGATACTGGAGAAAAAATTGAAATACTAATGGCAGAGAACAAAAGATTAGAACAAGCAAATCAAAATTTAGAAGAAGCGGTTGCTGCCTTGGAAATGGAGAAAGCTGTACACTACTTAAGATTCCAGAACATACCCAAAGATAAAGAGGAAGATATAGCAGAAATGATTATTAATCTATTAGCAGAGGTCCTAAAAACTGAAAGATTGAAGATTCAACAAGAAGTAGGTGAAATATTTAGAATGAATTCAAGCTATGCAAGGAAACACAAATTGCCCAGAGAAGTCCATGTAAGATTTATGAAGAAAACTACAAGGGATGAGATATTGAAAAGAGTCAGAGATAACCCATTACAATACAAAGATAAAGAAATAGTAGTGTTCAAGCAGATTCCCAAGAGAATAGGGATAGTCGAAGACAATATCACTTCTTGACTACAAAGCTGATTGCAAAAGGAGTAAATTTTAGATGGCTGATGCCAGAAGGAATTCTAATCAATTGGAATAATACAAGATATTGATTGGATTCAGTGTGAAAGGTACAAGATTTTGATGAAAGACACAGAGCATTTCTGGAAAAAACAATACAATATCAACAAGAGAATGGAAAAAGCCAGAAACAGACAGAACAAACAATAAAGGAAACAACTACACAAGTGGAAGAAGAAAAAGAGAAGATGAATCAAGAGGGTGAGGGAATGGTAAGAGAGCAGAGGACTACGAGATCAACAAGACCTAAATATAAGTAAATCAAAATGGAGAAGGAAAATGGAATCTTTTCAGTGAATATAAATGTACTGAACTCCACATCAAAAAGAAAATTTTTTTTCAAACAACTACAAAAATTAAAAATTGATATAATTTGTCTGCAAGAGACACATATAAAAAAACAATATTACAAATTTTTGGAAAATTCAAAAATTGGAAAACTTTATTATGCATCAGCTCAACACAAGAAGAGAGGAGTAGCTATATATGTCAAAGAGACAATAGATTCTAAAATGATTTATGCAGATAAAGAAGGAAGAATACTAGTGGTAGAAATACTTTTAAATCAAAAACAGATACTTTTGATAGTAATATATGTACCAAATAACAAACGAGAAGAATTTTACCAAAAGCTTCACAGAAAAATAGTAGAAATGGAATATCAAAATATATGCCTACTTGGGGATTTCAATGCAATAGTAGATGGGACATTAGATTATAAAAATAGTAAATCAGGGAAACAAGGAAGAAAAAGATTACCTAAGACTTTTTTTAATATGATAGAGGAAATTGGTGTACAAGATATTTGGAGAGAAACGAACCCAGGAAAACTACAATATACATTTTTTTCTAATAGTCATAAATCCTGGTCTAGAATTAATATGATTTGAATGACACCTGAATTAAGGGTTAGTAGACAGGAAATTGAAATAGAATTAGGTACCTGGGCAAATCATAATCCTTTAAAAATGACGTGGAAAGGAATGCATAAAAAATAAGATGGACTTTGAACCAATCCATATTAAAAGAGAAAGAATTTATAGATTAGCAACAAAAGAAATGTAATTTTTCTTCAAAGAAAATAAAAAAGAAGATACAACATTACAAAATATATACAGCCAAAGCATATTTATGAGGTGTAGCAATAACATATATGGTGAAAAAAAGCAAAGAAAAGAGACAACAATGTCAGTTGTTAAGAGAAGAATTTTAAACATTAGAATTAGAACTACAAATAAACCCACAAAAAATATTGAAAAGACAAATGGAAATAATAAAACATAAATTAAGTTTAATAGAATCAGAAAAATTGGCACAGCAAATCAAAAGGGCAAAGCAAAACGTTTTTGAAAATGCAAATAAACCAGGAAGATGGTTAGCTTATAAACTTAAAAAACAGAAGGAGAAAAAATTGATAAACAATTTAGTAGATGAAAAAAGCTGTTTACAATTTAAAAATGAAGCAATAAAAAAGATAATTAAAGAATACTATGAGAAACTGTATGTTAAGGAAGAAACTCCATGAGAGAAAATAATTTACCAAAAATTCCAGAAAATTTCAAGATTATATTAAATGAAAAAATAACAATGATGGAACAGACAGAGGCAATAAAAAGACAAAAAAAAATGAAAAAAAACACCGGGACTGGATTGGACTTACAAGATACGTTAAGTTTACCACTGAAAGATGTATGTAACAAACTTTTATTGGAGGCAAACCCCCAAATACATGGACAGAAGCAAATGTTACTTTGATACTAAAAGAGGACTCAGACTTGACACAGATAAAAAATTATAGACCAATATCACTATTAAATGTGGACTACAAAATCTTCACTTCAATAATAGCTGAGAGACTGAAAAGATTTTTGACTGAATTTATACATCCAGACCAAAACAGATTTTTACCAAAGAAACAAATAAAAAATAATTTGAGAGTAATATTGGACATATTGGAATATTATGAACTACATCCAGGCAAACAACTGGCATTAGTATTTTTAGATGCCCAAAAGGCATTTGATAATGTTTCTTGGCAATTTATGATTCAACAACTAAAAACAATGGACTTTGGACAAAACTTTATAAATACGATTCAGACAATATATCAGAAACAAACAGCAAAAGTGATTGTAAATGGGGATTATACAGAGAATTTTGATATATGAAAAGGCACAAGACAAGGATGTCCACGATCCCCACTGATATTTATCTTAACTTTGGAAGTTTTAAATAGAAATATTAGGCAAGATCCAGAAATTAAAGGATTGAAAATAAAAGGTGAAACCTATAAAATGCAAGTATTTGCAGATGATTTGGTATTCATTCTAGAGGAACCTTTAGAGATGATTCCTAAACTGTTAGAAAAGATAGAACAATTTGGAGAGATAGCAGAACTAAAGATAAATAGAGAAAAAGAGCCGAGGTGGTGCAGCAGTTAGAGTGCAGCACTGCAGGCCACTTTAGCTGACTGTGTTCAGCAGGTCAGCGGTTCAAATCTCACCGGCTCAAGGTTGACTCAGCCTTCCATCCTTCCGGGGTAGGTAAAATGAGGACCCAGATTGTTGGGGGCAATGTAAATATATATATATATACATTGCTTACTGGTGTACACCGCTTAGAGAGTGCTTGCACTTAAAGCGGTATATAAGTCTCATAAATAAATAAATAAATAAATAAAAACTCAAAATGATAGTTAAATTTTTTACAGATAAACAAAAAAAGCAACTATCAGAAAAAAATAGAATTGCAAATAGTCAAAAAGGTAAAATACTTGGGAATATATCTGACAAGTGTCAATGCTGCTAACATCCGATGTTCTTACTTTGACAACAGATAAAAATGCAGCCATTTTCTCTATGCTTTTAGAATCAGTTGGTGCTGGGAGGGGGGATCGGAATGAGAGTTCAGTTAGTAGTAGTAGTAGTAGTAGTAGTAGTAGTAGTAGTAGTAGTAATAATAATAATAATAATAATGTTGGAAGGGACCTTGGAGGTCATCGAGTCCAACCCCCTGCTCAGGCAGGAAACCCTACACCATTTCGGACAAATGGCTGTCAAGTCTTTTCTTATAAACTTCCAGTGTTTGAGTATTCACGCTTCTGGAGGCAGGTTGTTCCATTGGTTAATTGTTCTAACTGTCAGGAAGTTTCTCCTTAGTTCTAGGTTGCTTCTCTCCTTGATTAGTTTCCATCTGTTGCTTCTTGGCCTGCCCTCAGGTACTTTGGAGAATAGCTTGACTCCCTGTTCTTTGTGGCAGCCCCAGAGATATTGGAAGACTGCTATCATGTCCCCCCTCGTCCTACTCTTCATTAAACTAGACATACCCAATTCCAGCAACCGTTCCTCATATTTTTTAGCCTCCAGTCCCCTAATCATCTTTGTTGCTCTTCTCTGTACTCTTTCTAGAGTCTCAGCATCTTTTTTACATTGTGGTGACCAAAACTGGATGCAGTATTCCAAGTGAGGCCTTACCAAGGCATTGTAAAGTGGTATTAATACTTCGATAAATTGTATAATAAATTGATCTGGCAAGGAAAGAAAGCTAGAATTAAATTGAAAATGCTACAAGAAACTAAGGGAAATGGAGGTTTTGGCTTACCAGAATGGGTTTTATATTATCAAGTATCAGTGCTAACATGGGTAAAAGAATGGATAACTCTTAGAAATAAAAGATTGCTGTACTTGGAGGGACATGACCTACAACTTGGTTGGCATGCTTTTTTATGGTACGGAAAAAATAAAATACATAAATACTTCCAAAACCACAGTATTAGAAATGCACTATTATTAACATGGGAAAAAATAAAATGTGTCATGGTTCCGACTAATGGAACACTTCAAAGAACCTTCAGGCATTGTTTATCCTAAAAAGTCTTTAATCATGTAAGCAAAGTGTCGGCACAGCATGGAGGGTGCCAAGATCTGAATTCCCCTCCCCTGAACACATAATATTCCAGCCTATTTCCCTCCTCTATTTTGCAGTCATAAATCATGTGCTCCAATCAGTTTGAAGGGCAAAGGTTCCCTTCTGTTTCTGTAGCCCAAGTATTCTTTATCTTAATTAATCCCCCACACATTCTTTCTCTTTCCCTCCCAGCATCATCTAAGTTAACTCTAAAAAAACCCAGGCAGCTCTGCACATTTTGTCAAAGCAAGAACATCCAATGTTAGCAGCATTGACATCTGGCCCCCCTTACAAAAAGGATGTGAACAAAAGCTTATGTCAGGAATTATCTCTTGGTTTGTTGGGGTTTTTCTCATGAAACTTTTTGATGAGTCAGTCAGCCTTCACATCGCTAGATTTTACCCAAGTAGCTTCGGACAGCGAGTACACCTTCCATTGTACTAGGTATTGCAATTTCCCTTTAAAAATTCTAGAGTCAAGAATACGTTTCACTTCATACTGAGTCTGACCCACTACTATGAGAAGCCCAGGTGCCTTCTTAGGGGGAGGTCTTAAAGTGGAGCCCCAACAAGGTTTTAACAAGCTGCAATGGAAGACAGGGTGAATCCTCCCTAAAAGCCTAGGGAGTTTTAATTCTACTGTGATGGGGTTGATGTCCTTACAATGGGGAAAGGCCCCAAGAATTTTGGTCCCAATTTCTTGCTGGGCAATTTGAGGCATAAACATTTAGTTAACAGATAAACCTTTTCCCCAACTTGGAATGTCCTTTGGGGAGCCCTCTTTTTATCAGCCTGCTTTTTATAGGTTTCGGAAGTCTTTTTTAATGCAGTTTTCATGTTTCTCCAAACTTCTCCCCACCCCCTCACCCACTGATCAAGTGTCTGGGAGGTGGAGGGCACCTGAGGTATTGGGCTGAACTCTTTTCCTGTGGCTACTCTGAAAGACGTGTAGCCGGTGCTGCTGTGAACAGAATTATTGTAAGCCACCTCAGCAAAAGGGAGGAGGTCAGTCCAGTTTGTCTGTTGGTAGGAAACGTAGCATCTGAGATATTGCTCCACCATTTTGTTAGCGGATTCTGCAGCCCCATTGGTAGCTGGATGAAAAGCAGATGATAAGCCTTGAGATGATCCAATTAATTTAAGAAAACTCCTCCAAAATTTCGCTGTGAACTGCACCCCTCTGTCTGAAATTATTCCTTTAGGGGTGCCATGCAGCCAATAGATATGTTTCAGGAACAATTTAGTCAATTGTTGGGCAGATGGGAGTCTTTTGCAGGCAATGAAATGAGCCTGCTTCGAGAACAGGTTTATCACAGTCTAGATGACAGTATTACCTCTACTTTCAGGTAGGTCTACTATAAAGTCCATAGCTATTTCTCCCCATGGTTGAGAGGGGTCTGCCACTGGTTGCAGCAGCCCAAGGGGCTTCCCTGGAATTCTTTTCATTGTTACACATATAGTACAATTCCTGACATAGTTTTCTACATCTTGTTTTAGCCCTGGCCACCAGAATTGCCGGCAGATGAGGTGTAGAGTTTTTAAATATCCAAAGTGCCTAGCCTGTTTTATGTCATGGCTGTGTTTGAGAGCATTAAGATGGAGAGCTTCAGGCAGATACAGTTCCCCCCCTCTTGTAAGCCAAATCATCTCTGCATGTTAGGGAGGTTTGATTATCTTTGAACAATTGATTGGTGAGCAGCTCTTGTTTTATTTTCTTTACCACAGGGTCATCAGGATTAGGGACCCTGTGAGGCATGAGTTGAGCAGCAGTTTGTGGATTGGAGATAATTGCCTTGTTAATCTCCTCACGTTCGCTTTTGTACTGGGGCAATCAGGATAGAGCATCAGCTAGGAAGTTTTTTCCTCCTGGTATCTACTTTAGAGTGAAGTTGAAGTGGTTAAAGTATTGTGCCAACCACACTTGCTTTGGGAACAATTTATGGGGAGTTTTCAGTGCTTCTAGATTTTTGTGATCTGTCCATATTTCAAATGGCACCTTGCTCCCTTCTAGATAGTGTTGCCAGTTTAACAGCCCCCACCTAATTGTGAATGCCTCCTTCTCCCAGATTGCCCAACTCCTCTCACTTTCAGTAAATTTTTAGAGGTGTAGATGCAGGGTTGTAGAACTCCACTTTTGTTTTTTGTTTTTTGCAGTAATACAGCTCCGAATGCCACGTCACTGGCATCAGCTTGGATTACAAAGGGTTCCCCTGGGCAGGGGTGCTTTACGACCAGTTCAGCAGCAAATAGTCTTTTTAAATTCTCAAAAGCTGTTTGACAGCTCATAGTCTATATAAGTGGCTGTCCCGGTCATGGTTTTCCTCTTCCTTTGCCTTTTTTGAGTAGTTCTGTAAGGGGTAGGGCAATCTCAGCAAAGGAGGGGATGAATTGACGATAGAAGTTGGCAAAACCTAAAAAGCTCTGAAGCTGTTTGTGAGTCTTTGGGGGCTGCCACTCAATTATAGTTCTTACTTTGGCTGATCCATTTCAATGCCCTTGTTGGAAATTCTGTAGCCAAGATAATCTAATCGGGTCTGGTGAAATTCACATTTTGACAATTTGGCATAAAGCTTGGCATTCAATAGTTTCTTTAATACTTTCCTTGCTGTGGTCGTCCTCCCACCAGCTGCTGATCTCCTGGCTTCTGTACCACCCCAAGCTGTTGCAAGGCCTCGAGAAAGGTGACCCTGAACCGGGCCAGTCACCAACCAGGATGGAAGCAGGAGATGGAGAAATCCCTGCACGTTAGCAAAGAGAAAGGAAGTTATGCACAACACTCAAACTGGATCCTAGAGAAAGCGATTGACCTGTGAAAAGAACCCTTGGCTCTCTAGGGGAGGAGAACTCAGAGCTCCGTGGCCAGACCAGCACCTGGAGCTGCAGTTGGAGACACACTGAGGGGGAATTGGAACCTGTAGTCCCAGGGACGTCCGCTGAACCAGTAGCGACCATTTCAGCAAGCCCCTCTCCCTGCCAACCTGCAGATGGCGATCCGGATGGAAGACAATACCACCAAAGGCGAAGACACCGATCCATTCAAAGATTCCCGCCACGGGATGCGAAATTCAAAGGGGAGCTGACACACTTGGGGTTTTTCCTAACCCAAATCCTCAGCTACGTGGAAGAATACAGGTGGCACATTCCCAGCTACAAAGCCCATATCTGTCTTGTATAATCCGCTCTGGATGGACAGGCTGCAGATTGGGTGGTGAACTTGCATGATTCCAACGCCCCAGAGCTCAATAACTTTAACCATTTCATGTCCTCTCTGAGAAGGTGATTCGAGGACCCCCTGGCTGATTACAAAGGCCACAAAAGAATCAAAATGGTGAGGCAGGGCAGACACCCGGTAGCTGAATATATACAAGAATTGTGGACTATTTCCAGCAAGCTGAACTGGCCAGAAAATATCCTCCTTAGCCATTTCAAAGATGGCCTAAATTATGACCTGTATGATGCCTGCCCCAGGGGGATCCACACCAACTCGACGAATGGTACATCCTGGCAAAGGAAGCAGAGATCGAACTACTGAAGAGGCACCGCTGAGGAAAACCATGGGGCCGCTTGCCGCTTGCCGACGTGCGAGCCAATGAGACCACCAGCTATGGCCAAGAAGCCAACGGGCTGTTTCAAATGCAGGAGAGAGGGGCACTGGGCTGTAGAATGCCACATGAAAGCCCCCCAGCACAACCCAGACAGATCACAGGCCAGGAAATCTGGGAAGTCCCCAGTCAAGCCAAAAGAACCCGCCATGAGAGCGATAGAGGCTGTGGAATACCCAACCTCTGCCCAACGTGGGGAAGGTACTGCAGCCTACACTGCAGGGCCGCTGGATGCCTCAGACGACAGCTCGGAAGGTGAACCCCTGGTAAGTGGACCCATCACACCCATCCTCAAGACAGTGACTATATTAGCTCCCTCCATGCCCGAAGCTGTCAAAGTGAAAGCCTTAATAGATTCTGGCTGCAGCCGCTGCCTCATTATCATTACATCGAGGAGGCTGAAACAACCAATATCATTTGGCCAGTTAGATGGGTCTATAGCGGAGGGGGTTTCCAGATACCCTAGCCATGTTACCAGTCCACTGATCCCTGGGAAACCATGAGGAAGACATAATGTTTGTAGTGATCCCAGGCATGGAATGCCCAATGATCCTAGGGCTGGAATGGTTAAAGAAATGGAACCCATGGGTAAATTGGAAGATGGCAGAAATTAATTTCCCAAAGGGGGGCCCTACAGACTTAAAACCCCAAGGAGTCCTACCAAAATTAAGAATGGAGAAAGCATCAATGGGAGAAGAAAAGAGGCTACCCAGGACCGCATTCTGCTGCACAGCTCCCAGAGACTGGTGAGGTCCCATAGATTGGGCCTCCTTCAGGTCCCATCGGCCAGACAATGTCGGCTGGCGGGCCCTCGGGGAAGGGCCTTTTCTGTGGTGGCTCCGACCTGGTGGAATCAACTTCCCCCCGAGGTTCGAACTACTCCCACCCTGCCGGCCTTTA
This sequence comes from Crotalus tigris, assembly GCF_016545835.1. Classification (NCBI taxonomy): domain Eukaryota; kingdom Metazoa; phylum Chordata; class Lepidosauria; order Squamata; family Viperidae; genus Crotalus; species Crotalus tigris. The sequence goes on along the minus strand of NW_024097163.1, from coordinate 795,430 downwards.
AGAAAGCCGTTAAAACTCTCCTGTTCCGGCAGGCCTGGGGCTGACAGTTTTATCATTGTTTTAACTTTGTACACCGCCCTGAGTCCTTTGGGATTGGGCGGCATATAAACACTGAAAATAAATAAATAAATAAAAAATACCAGAGGAATACTGAGACCTGGCTGAAGTTTTCAGTGAGGAGAGGGTGGATGAGCTTCTCCCTCACCAACCCACGAATTCAAGCCAAGGACAAAACTCCCAAAGCCCAGATTATACTCCATGAGCTCTAAGAAGAAGGAGGAAATGGAGAGATTCATAAATAAAAACCTAGAAAGGAGGTTCATCGAAACTGCCAAGCCTAAAGTAGCCGCCCCGGTCCTCTTTAGAGAGAAAAAGGACAGCTCTTTACGTTTGTGCATGGATTACCACCTAATGAATGCAATCAGTGAAAGCAACCTATACCCCCTACCCCTCATGAAGGACATGTTACCCCACCTCTCGAAAGGAAGAATTTTCACTAAACTAGATCTAAGGGAAGCATATTACCGTGTTAGAATTAAGGAAGGGGATGAATGGAAAACTGCATTAATTGCCCAATGGGGTGCTACCAATTCAAAGTTTTGTCATTTGGATTACAAGGGGTCCCCGCAGTATTTATGCAATTAATCAATGAGGTACTAAGGAAGCACCTATTTAAGGGGGTCCTGGTTTATTTAGATGACATCCTCATCTTCACTGAATCCAAAGAGGAACATATCAACCTAGTCAGAGCGGTTTTAAAAAAACTGTGAGCTGCCCACCTATATGCCAAATTATCGAAATGCGAATTCCACCAGGAAAGAATAGACTACCTGGGTTATTGCATATCCTCACAAGGCATTGAAATGGACCCAGAGAAGGTCAGAGCAGTATTAGAATGGGCACCACCTTGCACCACGAAGCTGCAAAGATTCCTGGGCTTTGCAAACTTTTACCATCAATTCATTCCCTCATTTGCCCAGATAGCCCTGCCCCTCACAAACTTACTAAAAATGAAGGAAGAATCCTCAGTGAAACCTAGCCAGCCACTAAAATGGACAATGGAATGCCAAGCGGCATTTGAGAGATTAAAGAGACTCTTTTCTGCAGAACCCGTACTGAGGCATCTAGACATGGATAAGCCCTTCATAATACAGGTGGATGCAAGTGATGTGGCAGTGGAGGCTGTACTATTACAAGAAAACAATGAAAGGGTATTGCAACCCTGCATGTATACATCCAAAAAACTCACCAAAATGGAACAGCGCTGGCCCATGTGGGAGAAAGAGGAATACGGGATATGTTGGTCATTACTTACATGGCGCCAGTTCCTTGAAGGGAATAAAATCTCTTTTCAGGTGTGGACAGACCACAAAAGCCTGGAAGCCTTGAGAACACCCAGGGAGCTCAACCCCAAGCCAGCCCGCTGGTCCCAGCATTTTCACCAATTCCACTTTATACTCAAGCACTTGCCGGGGGGGTGGGGGGGGGGAGAACCTCCTGGCAGATGCACTGTCTTGCATGCCCCAGTATAACAGCATGTGAGCCACCACTTCTAAACCAATGATGGCGGAACCACAACTGGCAGTGCCAGTAACCACCAGAGCCCAAGCTAAATTAAAACCACAGCTGGGTAGCCAAACCAGAATCTAATTCCGGAAAACTTTGGAAACAGATGAATGGTTCCAGAAAAATGGACATGAGTGCACAATCAAGAACAGACTGCCTTGGGTGGGGGAAAATTATATATACCAACCACCCAGAGGGGCATATTCATGCAGCTGTGTGTCAGACCCAGCGTGCTACCCACCCTCCGATAGCCTCGTTACGAGTCCGGGAAACAGCAGACGTCCCAAGCGCTCCCAGCCAGGTCCAGTGGCTCCGTGTGCTGCACCGCCATCACAGCTATGGAGTTGGGCGCTGGGATTCCCAGAGCGGCAGCCGAGCAGGTCGTGTGACCATCCAACGTCAGCAGGAAGCACCCGGATGGTTGCCTCGTCACAATAGGGAACGAGAGGGGCCGAATTGAATGGACACTATTCTGTTGCTGCTATGGCTAGGGGACTGTGCAGGGTCGCTGGGTCTGACAAACATGGACGCTGGGATGGGGGACTGGGCAGTAGAGCGGAATGCTACTAATTCTGTTGAGGTTATTGTTACGTTTGGGGTGGGGGACAGCGAGAGCACAGCACTTGAAATCAATGTATTGCTAGGGCGTGGGTGTTAGCTGGGATGGGGCGTGGTGTGGGTGGAGTATAATCACGGGTAGTTATTGGGCGCGGCGCAGGTGGAATTTAATCACGGGTGGTAATTGGGGTGTGTGCTCTGGGCATGGTGGTTTATTGTATTTAAGGCACTGGAAGGAGGTTCCTTCCAGTGCTAACTTTGTTTCAACATAGTGAATTAAACTTGTTGGATGCTGCAACGTTCCTGTCTCCTGGCTTTTGTGAAGCACAGCTAGGACATTCTTACAGTAAGTTAGCACTCACCCCAAAGCCACTCAGCTACTGAGCGTAATGGCGGAGGGGACACAGGGGGTGGATCCAGTGGAGGAGGAGTCTGCGGAACCCACCGAGCGGTTGGAGGTCCCGGCAGCCGCTGATGCAGGGGAACCTCAGCAGGTTGTTCGGCAAAGGAAAAGCCACAAGTCCCTGGGACCGCGGAGGCTGGGGTGAAACACCGAGAAACCACAGCTTCAGATGGAGAATGGTGGTTAAGTCCTGCACTGCGGAATCCCAAGGAGAGTGGGGGACGAGGGTTGGCGCCAAGTTTGAGTGGTTGGAGAGAACGCCGGGTGACTGGGGACAACGAAGAGGAGTGGAGCTATTCCACGGCTCCGGGACAATATACATTGGAAGTTCTTAGAGATCAGTTTGGGGAACAGGATTATTCAGTTCCCGCTATTCCCCCCCAATCTAGAGTTGCTCCAGGGGCGCGCTTACCATCTGAGTCCTCTCGTTTTCAATTGGCGAGTCCAAAGCTCCAACTACCGCCAGGTAGCCATCCTTCTCTACAGGACCCATTGGCAAGACAGGGCACAGCTGAACGGTCCCAGTACAGACAGGAAGCACGAAGGGCCGGAGTTCCAGCGACGGCCCCGGTCAGGCAAGGGGCGTGAATAGCAGGCCCAGGAGGTCGACCCATGTTGCCTCCAGACAACATTCCATATGGAGGTCAGGTGCCAGCCCCTTGGCCCCAAGCTGTGATGTGGAATTGCACTCACCTTTGATGGTGATCCAGACCACCTGGCTGTGTTTTTGAGTCATGTGCTCAGCCATTTGGATTGTTTCACCACCCTGTATCCATCTAATTGGGCAATGGTGGTCGCGGTTACAGCTAGCTTGCAGGGAGAAGCAGCTGCCTGGGCTGCTGACCCATATAGCGATCATGCCAGAGAATTGGCTGATATAGGTCTATTTCTAGATGCCCTGAAAACCAGGTTTGAGGATCCAACCCGCATACAACGAGCAGAGGCGCAGCTGTTGGGTCTGCGTCAACGGGGCAGGCCAGTACAGGATTATATACACGAATTTCAAAAAATAGCAGGGAGACTTAGGTCATGGCCAGACCGTCTGTTAGTCCATCACTTTCGGGCTGGGCTAGATATCGAATTACGCCGGGCATGTGTGGTGAGAGGGATCGTAGGGCGCCTTTCTGAATGGTTTAAGGCAGCCATGGAGTTAGACGTCGGGTTGAGGGAATTTCCCGGAACACATGAGGAACAGCCACAGCCCCGCCAGAACCAGGAACAACCCAGGGACGGCAACAATCAGGCACCAGCGAGCAATGCGCGCCCTAAAACTGTATTCCGGTGTTTTCGTTGCAACCGGCCGGGTCACCGCACAGCGGAGTGTACAGTTCCTGAGCTGACTAGCACACCAACAGCAGTCGGCAGGCCCAGGGCTACACCAAAGAAGGTGTCAGAAAAATCACGAGTTGCTCACCAAATAGGACAGACACCTTCCCAACAAGTTCCAGGGGATGTTCTCCCGGCACTGGAGGAATACGAAGAAGAAGGCCCGGTGGAAGATCCGATGGTGAGTGACCCCATAGTCCCGTTTACAATCCAAATAACATTAACAAGCCCAGTTACAGGCTGTTCAGGGCTATTCCAGGCATTGATTGACACCGGGTGCATCCGCTGTTTGATTAGTAGGGAGGTGGCACGGCGGATGCTTATTAGGGTGACCCGGTTAAAGTCTCCCATTCTCTTTGAGCAAGTAGATGGGTCCCTGTTGGGGGGGGGGTTCCGGCCACCTTGGTGACAGAACCAGTAAGGATGGAAATGGGTACCCATTCAGAGACCATACGATTTATAGTGGTGCCGTCTATGTCTGAACCTATCATCCTCGGTTTAGCGTGGCTAGACAATGGACCCTGACTATGTGGTGGGCGGATGGATCCCGTCATTTGAGGCTTGCAGTGGGTCCCCAGCCACCCCACCCGCACGAGCATAGTGAGGATAGAGCAGTGGAGGGTTCCAAAATGATGCAGGCTGGGAGTGGACCCGGATATCCGGCTGTGTACAGTGATCTCGCAGCCGTCTTTAGCGAACAGGAGTACAATAATTTACCACCCCACCGGCCAACGGATTGTGCGATCGAGATCGCCCCCGGGGCCAAATTACTGAAGCCCAGGATGTATCCAATGACACTCTCGGAACTGCAAGAATTGAGGAAATACATAGACAAAAATCTGACAAGGGGTTTCATAGAGCCGGCACGTTCCCGGATAGCAGCTCCAGTATTATTCCAGGAGAAAAAGGATGGGGGGTTGAGGTTATGTGTCGACTTTTGAGGTCTTAACGCCATATGCGTAGAGCAGGTGTACCCCTTACCACTTATGAAAGATCTCACTCATTTGGCTGCCGGTAAGATCTTCACGAAGTTAGATCTCCGTGAAGCGTATTATAGGGTAAGAGTTAGGGAAGGGGATGAGTGGAAGACAGCATTTAATTGTCTGCTGGGCAGTTACCAATTTAAGGTGATGCCTTTCGGACTCCAAGGGGCCCCAGCTGTCTTTATGCAGCTTATCAACGAAGTTCTGCATGATCATCTGTACCAGGGTGTTCTAGTGTATCTAGATGATATACTTATTTATTTGCAAACACTGGAGGAACACGTTAAATTAGTACGTACTGTGTTGAAAAAACTGTTGGATGCTCACTTGTATTGTAAGCTATCCAAGTGCGAATTTCACAAGGAGCGCATTGAATATCTGGGATTTCGGGTTTCGGCGGCGGGTGTGGAAATGGATCCTGGTAAGGTACGGAGTGTATTAGAATGGCAAGCCCCAAGGACCTGTCACCAATTACAGAGGGTCTTGGGGTTTGCTAACTTCTATCGGCAATTTATTCCCTCTTTTGCCACTGTGGCATTGCCGTTAACCCAGTTATTGCGTACCAAACATTCCACAGTGAAGCCCTGGCCAGGACAATCTTTGGACTGGACAGTTGCCTGTCAACAGGCGTTTGAGTCTTTAAAAATGTTATTTGCACAAGAACCTGTGCTATTACATCCTGACCCAGGACGACCGTTCGTTGTACAGGCCAATGCTAGTGACGTAGCTGTCGGAACGGTCTTGTTGCAATGTAACGACCAGGGCAATCTACAACCGTGTGCCTATACCTCCAAAAAACTCACAGATACAGAAAGAAGATGGGCGGTGTGGGAAAAAGAGGCATTTGCGGTGAAATGGGTCTTATCCACCTGGTGCCATTTGTTGGAGGGCGCACCGCATCCTTTTGAAGTGTGGACAGACCACCAGAATTTAGCAGTTCTCCAAACACCTAGGAGATTATCCCCTAAACACGTACGTTGGGCGCAATATTTCCAACGCTTCTGGTTCCACCTTAAAGTTGTTCCGGGAGGGAGAAATTTCTTGGCGGATGCCCTCTCTCGTCTACCGCAATATGACAGCAAAAGGGAAGAGGTGGTCCAGGCCATTATGCCTCCTTACGACGTCAGTGATACGTGGGCAGACTCCTGTACGAAAACAACAGTATTCGAGGACGAAGTAAAATCAGCCCTGTTAAAAGACTCTTGGCTATTGAATAATCCCGGGTTGCTTACACACCGAGATGGTCTAGCCTGGTATGGCAATAGACTATATGTCCCACAGGAGTTACAGAATCGGGTATATCACTGGTGCCATGATTCCAAGTTAGCAGGCCATTTTGGTTTTCTGAAGACGTTACATTTAGCAAGACGTCAGTTTTGGTGGCCGGGATTGAGGAAGGATATTGAAACGTATGTGAAAGGTTGTCACATCTGCGTGCAGGCAAAAGTGATTCCTAAAAAACCGATGGGGTTGCTGCAACCAGTCTCCGATCCAAATCGGCCATGGCAGGACATTGGAATGGATTTTATCGTTGATTTACCGGATGTAAAGGGGTATACCGTTATATGGACAGTGGTTGACTTGTTTTCGAAACAAGCCCATTTCATACCCTGTAAGGGATTACCATTGGCAAGAAAATTAGCTAAGATGTTTTTACAACAGGTTTACCGGTTGCATGGAGCACCTCGCCGAATTATTTCCGACCGGGGCGTACAAATCACAGCCCAATTCTGGCGTCGGTTCCTTAGGTTCATTGGTACTACGCAAGGACTCAGTTCTGCCTATCATCCTTGTACCAATGGGGCAGCAGAACGCGCCAATGCTGCTATCGAGCGATATCTACGATGTTACGTGTCCTACCAACAGTCAAATTGGGTAGATTTTGTGCCGTTCGCAGAGGTCGCATATAATAATGCGGTGCATAAAAGCACTGGTCTAACCCCATTCCAGGTGGTCTATGGACGCGACTTTGTCCCAATACCAGAGTGTGAGCTCCAGGAACCCCAGATTCATCACCCCAATGAGTGGTTGTCCCACGTGAGTAAGGTATGGGGCACAGTAAAGCAGGCTCTGGTGCAGGCAGAACAAGCAACTAAACATCATGCGGACAAAGGTCGTAGAGTACCGGTTCAGTTGCGGGTGGGTGACCTAGTATATCTGTCAACTAAGTATATAAAGTTACAGGTACCATGCAGAAAACTAGCGCCAAAATACATCGGACCCTTCTGTATAATCGGGATTATTAATCCTGTGACGGTGAAGCTTCACTTATCGAAATTACTTGGTAAGATACATCCGGTCTTTCACGTAAGCTTATTAAAACCCGTGATGGGGCAACCCCGTGAACAACCCCCAGGGCCCATCGCACCAGGGCGGTATGAAGTACAAGACATCCTTGATTCACGGATGAAGGGGGGTAAACTTTATTATTTAATTTTATGGAAGGGATATCCCCTATCTGATGCCTCCTGGGTGTGGAAGGGGGATGTATCTGCTCCTGACCTGATCCGCAGGTATCATAGGAAACTACCACGCAAACCAGGGGGAGGTTAGATAGTCCATTGTATATGTAAACTGACGAGTTTACTTAATCCGATATGCTTTCTTCCAGGGGGCCTTGTGGTGAGGGGAGCCGAATGTCAGACCCAGCGTGCTACCCACCCTCCAATAGCCTCGTTACGAGTCCGGGAAACAGCAGACGTCCCAAGCGCTCCCAGCCAGGTTCAGTGGCTCCGTGTGCTGCACCGCCATCACAGCTACAGAGTTGGGTGCTGGGATTCCTGGAGCGGCAGCCGAGCAGGTCGTGTGACCATCCGACATAAGCAGGAAGCACCCGGATGGTTGCCTCGTCACAATAGGGAACGAGAGGGGCCGAATTGAATAGACACTATTCCGTTGCTGCTATGGCTAGGGGACTGTGCAGGGTCACTGGGTCTGACAAACATGGACGCTGGGATGGGGGACTGGGCAGTAGAGTGGAATGCTACTAATTCTGTTGAGGTTATTGTTACGTTTGGGGTGGGGGACAGTGAGAGCACAGCACTTGAAATCAATGTATTGCTAGGGCGTGGGTGTTAGCTGGGATGGGGCGTGGTGCGGGTGGAGTATAATCACGGGAACTTATTGGGCGCGGCGCAGGTAGAGTTTAATCACAGGTGGTAATTGGGGTGTGTGCTCTGGGCATGGTGGTTTATTGTATTTAAGGCACTGGAAGGAGGTTCCTTCCAGTGCTAACTTTGTTTCAACATAGTGAATTAAACTTGTTGGATGCTGCAACGTTCCTGTCTCCTGGCTTTTGTGAAGCACAGCTAGGACGTTCTTACACTGTGCTATGACACAAAATCAGCAGGGTATTTTAGATTTGTAAAAACATTACACTTAATTAAAAGGCAATTTTGGTGGCCATCAATGAAAAGGGACATAGAAAATTATGTGGCAAGCTGCCCAACGTGTGCGACTGCTAAGAGGTTGCAAGAGAAATCGCCCGGTCTGTTACAAACAGTGGTGACTCCCTCAGCTCCCTGGAGGGAAATAGCCATGGATTTTATAGTGGAATTACCAGAAAGCAATGGGAATACTGTCATCTGGATGATCACGGACTTGCTTTCCAAACAGGTGCACTTTATCCCTTGCCAAAAGATTCCCACCGCAAAAGCCTTAGTGAAACTTTTTGTGCAGCATATTTACAGATTGCATGGGGCACCCCAACGCATCATATCTGATAGGGGAGTGCAATTTACGTCTGCATTTTGGAAGGAATTTTTATCCTTTTTAGGGACCACTCAGGGACTGACATCTAGTCATCATCCTCAAGGGAACGGCCAATTAGAAAAAGCGAACTCAGTACATGAGCAATACTTAAGATGCTTCATTAATTTCCAGAAATCGAATTGGACGGACCTACTCCCCTTCGCATAAGTTGCGTACAATAACACAGTCCACTCCAGCACAGACTACACTCCTTTTCAAATAGCCAATGGTTAAAGTTTCAACCCCATGCCAGAATTAATCCCAAACGAACCAGCAATCCCATCACTGAAAGAGTGGATAAAACAATTACAAAACACCTGGCCAACAGTTAGAAAAACCTTAGACAAATCTAGGCAAGCATACAAGGCACAAGCAGATAAAAAAAGAGTTGAACCCACACCATTCATTGTAGAATGGAGAAATGGTGTATTTGTCTACAAAATACCTAAAATCCCTATAACCTTGCAAAAAACTTGGACCAAAATATATAGGACCTTTTCCAATTAAAAGAATCATAAACCCAGTAACAGTAGAATTAGAATTACCCAAAAGCCTCAGGCAAATACACCCAATCTTTCACTGCAGTTTACTGAAAAGAGAACAACAGTCACCCTTACGGCCAAAAATCGCCCCCACCATCTCCAATCATGGTGGAAGGAGAACAATACTTCGAGATAAAGGAAATCCTAGACTCTAGGAGATATCATGGAACAACTCAATACCTAGTAGCATGGAAACACCTCCCCTCCTCACAAAACGAGTGGGTCCATAAACGTCATGTAATAACCCCGAAACTGTTAAAGAAGTTTCATACAGAGTATCCTAACAAGCCTGACTAACTTTTATACCTGTTTTGTTTTGTCTACAGGTGGATCTCTCTTATTTTTAAGGGGGGCAGGATGTCAGGATCTAGTTATATTTCCTTTCTATCTATCTTCTCTGATATAAAACCAATTCTTACCCTCTCTTGGATCCGGCCATACTCCTAATGGGGAGGGGGAGTATGCAGTTTTTTTTACTACTTTCACTTGCTCTATTCACTACAAAGTAACCTTTTGTTTATTCGCCTCAGGTAACCATCACAATGTAACCATTAGCCTTTTATCCTATGCCCCTCTGAACTTCTCCTCCTTACAGGGCAGCTAGGGAAAGGGTGTGTGTGAAAAAATACAGCCTCCGGAATCTGGTTTATTTATCCATCATCAAAATAAGATGTGAGGAGCTGTTGAATGATCATGTACAATGGAGCCAGATTGATGTTATCTTGCCTGGATTTAACACTTAGAAATCTGAAGGTCTGAATCACCCAGAAGAACTTCGGGGTGAGGGCTGCTTAGGGAAACTTTAAAATATCGATTTGTAAGGAAATCCCTCAGATTCTGTCTATCAATTTCTCTTAATAAAAGTTCCTGTTGGAAGAGATTGTTTCCAAGAGTTCTGCTTTCTTAAGATGTGGATTGAAGTGGTTCCTTACACAGACTATAAACCTGACATTTTTTTACTAGGTATAATGCCAGAAAAACTTGATACGCAAAGTATATATTTGATGTTACATGTGATAACAGTGGCAAGAATTATATTTGTATAATACTGGAAGAACGAAGAAACACCACCAGAAGAAGAAATAATTAAAAAAATACTAGACATTGCAGAAATGGACAGACTTACTTTAAAGTTGAAAGAAAAAGAAGAAACAGAACATTTTCAAACTTGGAACCTATTTTATCAATGGTTAGAGAAAAGATTTAGGGATTAGGAATTTAATTTGTATTAGTGAATAAGATACTCAGACAACAGGTTTTGCTGAATGATTACTATTGAATTCTATTAAAAATTAATAAAACTTTATAATACACACACACACAGAAATAAAATATATTTGGATATTGTCAGAATCCAATTATATTTCATCTCTAGTTATCAACTATAGAAAACCCCATTTCTGCCTTCTCTGGATTCCGTCATACAATGAAGGGAAGGGGTGAACAAAGGGGCTTTATGGCCCTCACTTCCTTCAGTACACTTCAAAGGGACTGGATGTGGATATTACCAAAAGGACTAACCATAACAATGGGGCTATTACCTTTCAGGTACTCCTCTCTGAAGTCTCCATCCAGCCGGCAGTAAGGAAAAGGGGGTGGGAGTGTAATGCCTAAGACTGTCGCTGGAAGAAGGGGGTGATTGGGTGGGGTTACTGGGAAACCCCTTAAAACCTTGAATGGGAGAGCTTGAACCCCAAGTCCTGTCTAGAATGCCTGCAACCATTTTCTCTTAATAAAGGATGCCTGTTGGAAGAACTATTCCAAGAGTTCTGTCTTCTTAAGATGCAAAGTGGGGTGGGTCCTTACACTAGACAGGACTTGCAAAATTAATCCACCTGGAAGGGAGACCCTTGCTGGGGGATTTTGCAAAAGATTACCATGTCAGACAATGGAGCAAGAAAGGGGGAAAACTCCCCGGAAAGAGAGCCGCTGCCCCAACTGGAATCTTGCCGGATGTCGGGATCCGAAAGGTCAGATTCCTCAGGAGAAGAAGTGATGGAGACATGGAACCACAAGCCTCGCTGGTCAATGGGCGTTGGAAAGAAAAGCAAGTGGGGAAAGAAATCAAGAAAGGTGACCCTGAGATGGGGGGGCCAACCAACCAGAATGGAAGCAGAAAATGGAGAAATCCTGCACGCAAGTGAAGAGGGAGAAAGCTGGGCACCGTACTCGGACTGGATCCTAGAGAAAGCTGATGAAGAGAACTCTCAGCTCCCTAGGAGAGGAGAATCCTGAGCCCTACAGCTGCCCCAGCTGCTGGAGCCGCAAAGGGAGAGACACTGACGGGGAAGTGGAACCTGCAGCCCTGGAGACATCTGCTGATCCAGTAGTCCCCACCCCCTGCCGAACCACAGATGGTGATCTGGATGGAAGACACTACCACCAACAAGGGAGGCACCGATCCATTCCAAGACATCCACCTTTGGACGTGAAATTTAAAGGGGAGCCAACATGCTTGGGGTTTTTCCTAACCCAAGTCCTCAGCTACATGGAGGAATATGGGTGGGACATCCCCAGCGACAAAGCCCGCATCCGGATCATGCAATCTGCCCTGGACGGACTGGCTGCATATTAGGTGGTGAACTTGCACGACTCCAATGCCCCAGAGCTCAACGACTTCAACTGTTTCATGTCCTCTCTGAGAAGGCGATTTGAAGACCCCCTGGCTGATTGCAAAGCCCGTGAAAGGATAAAAACAATGAGGCAAGGCAAATGCCCTGTGGCTGAATATACACAAAAATTCCGGGCCATTGCCAGCAAACTGAACTGACCAGAAGACATCCTCCTTAGCCATTTCAAAGACGGACTAAATTATGACCTTTATGATGCTTGCCTACCCCGAGGGGACCCATACCAACTTGAGGAATGGTACATCTTGGCAGAGGAAGCAGAGATCGACATATTGAAGAGACACCGCCGAGGAAAACAATGGAGCCGCTCCCCGCCTGAGTTGACACACGAACCAGTGAAACCATTGGCTACAGCGAAGAAGCAAATGGGGTGTTTCAAGTGTGGAAGAGAAGGGCATCGAGCTGTAGAATGCTGCTCCAAAGCCCCCCAGCACAACCCAGACAGATCCCCAATCAGCAAATCCGGAAAGTCTTCAGCTAAGCCAAAAGAAACTGCCATGAGAATGATGGAAATTGTGGAACCCCCCACCTCTGCTCATCAGGGGGAAAGAACTCCAGCCTACACCGCAGGGCCGGTGGACGCCTCAGATGACAGCTCGGAGGGCGAACCCCTGGTAAGTGGACGCATCGCACCCATCCTCAAGACAGTGACTATATTAATTCCCCCCATGCCCGAAGCCATGATGGTGAAAGCCTTAATAGACTCTGGCTGCACCCGCTGCCTCATTAGCCTGACACTAGTGGGGAATCTGGGCATTCCGTTGAGGAGACTGGAACAACCAATCTCATTTGGCCAGTTAGATGGATCCATAGCAGTGGGGGTGCCAGCTACCCTAGCCACTTTACCAATACACCTCTCCCTGGGCAAACATGAGGAGGACATAACGTTTGTGGTGACCCCAGGCATGGAATGCCCAAGGATCCTAGGGATGGAATGTGTTGGAATATTCATGAGCAGGAAGAGTCATGTGGTAACTCAATCAGCCAATGTGAAAAAAGTGCTACTGAGTCTGTGCAAAAAGAGTATTGAGTTAGGAGCTGGATTTCCAGTCTCAGGGTTTATCTCTGGTCTGTCTCTGTAAGAAGTCTTCAATTAAGCTATGTTGCTGTAAAGAAGAATGGTATTGTAAATATTTTTATATAAAGTTATTTGAATCAGCTAAATGCAGTCAACTGTGAGAGCTTCTGATTTATTTTTTTACCAATAGAGAAATTAAAATTCTCTTACAGGTTGTGGGCCCAGAGCTTACTAAGGACTGCATTGTAATTTAAAGCTGGAAGAAATTGCCTGTGCTTAGAAAGTATAAGAACAAGGCAGAATTAGCAAAATGGCTGCAATGGAATTTGAGGAAAACTCTGTGCCTCGTTTGGGCCAGAAGAATTACATTGTGTGGGCTGCAAAAATGGAATGTTTGCTGAAAGCTAAAGAACTGTGGTATATTATTGAAAATCCACCACAAGTGTTTGCAGCAGTTGATCAGAAAAATCATGATACAGCAATGGCTTATCTCATCTTGAATTTAGATGATGCACAATTTCTAAATGTTGCAAATTTAAAGACTGCAAAGGAGATTTGGTTGAAATTGAGAGCTGTGCACCTGAATGTTTCTGCATGCAATATAGTACAATTGTCAAGAAAACTTTACAGGGCCTGTTTGCAACCAGGTGAATGCGTGGAACAGCATTTAAATAAAATGCAAAGTTTATTTTTGGACTTAGAACAACGTGGGATTAAATTCCCTGAGTCCCAGAAGGTTTTATTGGTGTTGAACAGTTTAGATAAAACCTGGGACACAGTTTCTGCAATATTTTAGTGCAAAGAAGAGCAAGACTTAAAGTTTGAGGCTTTAAAGGCATGTTTGCTTAATGAAGAAGAAAAATGCCATTTTAGAAGCAGCCACGAGGAGGAGAAATTCCTGAGGAGGGGGTCCAGACTGCAAGTCTCCAGAGGAGAAGAAACAAGCAGATCAGACCTGGACCAAATTGCAACAAAGGAGAGATTTTGCAAGCAGAGAGCTGCTCAGCAGGAAAAGACTTGCTACAATTTGCAGAAAAAGACATTTGTGCAAAGAAAAAGGACTGCTTTGCAAAAGGAACATTTTGGTGTTGCAAACGTTTGCAATAGCAACAACGGAGACAAGTGGCTAATTGATAGTGGGGCAAGTCAAACAATTGTGAATGACTCCAAATTATTTTGCAGGTTTGTTCCAGTAGCACAAGAAGCTGTGGATTGGCAAATGGCCAGAAAGCAAAAGTCATTGGAAGAGGCGATGCAAAAATTCCATATTTGCAATCCAAGTTTACCAATGTGCTTTGTGTACCTGAGATGGAACATAATTTGTTAAGTGTGTCTAATTTAGACAAACAAGGTTTTGAGGTCATTTTTGTAAATGGGAAATGTCTTATCAAAAGGAATGGGAATATTTGTGCAGAAGGCATAAAGGAAGATAATCTATATGTATTGCAGGGACAAAAGGTTCAATGTTCCCATATATTTAAGAATGTTGTAGAGCATGATTCATGTGTTCATCTTCTGCATAGAAGACTTGGCCATGCAAGCTTTAAAGTTTTGCAGCAAATGCAAGATTTTGCAGAAGGGCTAAATTTGAAGGGATGCAAAACATATTTGGACTGTGCAGTATGCAAAGCATCAAAGTCAAAGGCATTCCCAGTTAGTAAATGTAGCACAAGACAAACAAAAAGAGTTCTAGAACTGGTCCATGCAGATCTGGCGGGACCTATGCAAGCCAGTTTGGGTGGAGCAAAATATGCACTGGTAATTGTTGATGATTATAGCAGGTATTCATTTTGCTATTTGCTTAGAGCAAAGACACAGGTGCTACAACAATTGAAACAGTGGGTAAGTTTTGTAGAGAGAAGGTACAGACAACAAGTGTGTCAGTTGCAAACTGACAGAGGTACTGAATTTATGTCAACTAAATTCCAACAATGGTTGGGGCAGTTGGGGATAAGACACAGACATACAAATCCTTACACAGCAGCAGAGAATGGTGTAGCTGAAAGAAGGAATGGTGTTTTGCAAACAATGAAAGATTCATTATTGGAGGATTCTGGTATGAGCAGGTCATATTGGGGAGAAGCCATATTGACTGCCAATTATATAGTTAACAGGCTGTGGAGTTCCTCCATTAATAATACTCCAAATGCCATTCTATATGGGAGAAAGCCATCACTGGTACATTTGAGAATTTTTGGAAGTACTGCATGGGTACATATTCCAAAAGCAATCAGAAGAAAGGGACAGCAAAAGGCAAGAAAGCTCAGGTTTGTGGGCTATGAGCCAGGGTCAAAAGGCTATCGCTTTAGCGATGGAAGTAAAAGAATTATAATTTCAAGGTCTGCTAATTTTGCAGAATAAAATTGGAACAGAATTAATGCAAATTCTGGGTATGTCTCACTTAATGATGGTGATCTGTTTAGTGACAATAATGCATCTAATGATAAAAAATGATGATTGAAGATGTCCATGTTCAGGGAGGAGAGGCTGAACAAGACATGAAGCCAGAAAGACTTGAGACACAGGAGCAGTTAATACCACGTAGCTCAGAGCGATCTTACAAAGGAATTCTGCCTGACAGGTATTCTGCCAGCAAGGTAAAGGTTTGCAATGTGTAGTATGAGCCAAGAAGTTATAAAGAGGTGTTGGCATTACCAAAAGCTGAACAAGAAAGATGGAAGGAGGCCATGGATAAAGAGATGAAATCCATGGGAGACCATGAAGTATTTAAATCAGTGACTTTGCCACAGGGAACCAAAGCTGTGGGTTGTAAGTGGGTATATAAGAAAAAGGTATTGCCAAATAATGATGTAAAGTATAAGGCCAGGTTAGTGGCACAAGGTTTTTCATAATTAAAGAATGTGCACTACGATGAAGTATTTGCGCCAACTGTGAAAAGTGAGAGTATAAGATTAGCACTGGCGTTGGCAGCGGCATATAAGCATAAAATCTGGCACTTTGATATCACAACTGCATTCCTCAATGCTGAGTTAGAGGAAGAAATTTATATGATCCAAGCACCAGGATATGAAATTGCAAAACCTAATATGGTATATAAATTAAACAAGGCTATTTATGGGCTGAAGCAGTCAGCCAGAAACTGGAATATCTGTTTAGATACTGCTTTAAAGGATCTAGGATTTAAAAGTTGCAAAGCTGATAACTGTATATATACACTGGACAGTTACAAGGAGGGAATTGTCTACTGTTATCATTTGTGGATGATCTTTGCTTCATCGCAAAGGATGCATCACAAGTCAAAGAATTTGCTGATAAATTAGGAAAGAAATTTGAATTAAAGAATTTGGAAGAAATAAAAAAATTATCTTGGTGTAGAGATACAGAAAAATGAAAAAGGTGGTTATATTCTCAGTAAAAGGAGAAAAATTGAGCAGTTATTGGAGAAATACAATATGAAGGATTGCAATACTGCTCCCACACCCATGAGTATGGATTTTTATAATAGTTTAAGTGCGGACAAAGGTGAAACCTGTGATCAAGAGATATATCACTCAGCAATAGGGAGTTTGTTATATCTATCACAGTGGTCCAGACCAGACATAGCTGGCGCAGTAAGCATTTTGAGTCGTTTTACTGCTGCACCTACAAAGTTACATTGGATGGGTGTAAAAAGGGTTCTCAGATATTTAAAGGGAACTATAAATTTGGGTCTTCAAATACAGATTACTGAGGAATTGAAATTAAAGTGTTATGTCGATAGTGACTATGCAAATGACATAAACACAAGGAAATCAAATTCTGGGATTATAATATTGTTTGGAGGGACTCTGATTGGATGGAAGTCCAGAAAACAAACAACTGTTGCTATTTCAACAGCGGAAGCAGAGTTTATTGCTTTATCTGAATTGTGTTCTGAAGTAACATGGTATGTACAGTTGTTGCAAGATTTAAATATTAATGTAAAAGAATCTGTAAAGGTATTTGAAGACAATGCTGCCTGTATAAAAATGGCAACTGGTGTCAGGGTGAAGAACAGAAGTAAACATGTAGACATTAAGTATTGTAATGTCAGGGAAGCTGTAAAAGAAAAATTGATTAGTTTACATCATTGTTCTTCTGAAGATAATTTGGCAGACATGATGACTAAACCATTGGGTAATGTTCACTATGGAAAATGTGTTAAGTCAATAGGTCTGATGTCTCTTCCTGTCATGAAGGGAGGAGTGTTGGAATATTCATGAGCAGGAAGAGTCATGTGGTAACTCAATCAGCCAATGTGAAGAAAGTGCTACTGAGTCTGTGCAAAAAGAGTATTGAGTTAGGAGCTGGATTTCCAGTCTCAAGGTTTATCTCTGGTCTGTCTCTGTAAGAAGTCTTCAATTAAGCTATGTTGCTGTAAAGAAGAATGGTATTGTAAATATTTTTATATAAATATAAAGTTATTTGAATCAGCTAAATGCAGTCAACTGTGAGAGCTTCTGATTTATTTTTTTACCAATAGAGAAATTAAAATTCTCTAACAGAATGGTTTAAAAAATGGAACCCCTGGGTGAATTGGAGGATGAGAGAAATCAAATTCCCGAAGGGGGACCCTATGGACTTAAAATCCCAAGGGGGGCTACCAGAATCAAGAATAGAAAAAGCATCCATGGGAGAGGAAAAGGGACCACCAGAAATGCCAGAGGAATACAGAGACCTTGCTGAAGTTTTCAGTAAGGAGAGGGCGGATGAGCTCCCCCCCCCACACCGACCCACAGACTGTGCCATTGAATTCAAGCCTGGGGCAAAACTCCCGAAGCCCAGATTATACTCCATGAGCCCAAAGGAGAAGGAGGAAATGGAAAGATTCATAAAAAAAAAACCTAGAGAGGGGTTTCATTGAGCCAGCCAAGCCTAAAGTGGCTGCCCCGGTCCTCTTTAGACAGAAGAAGGATGGCTCTTTACGCTTATGCGTGGATTATAGGGCCCTGAATACAATCAGTGAAAGCAACCTATACCCTCTGCCCCTCATGAAAGACATGCTGTCACACCTCTCAAAAGGGATTTTTTTTTTCTAAACTAGACCTAAGGGAAGCTTATTATCGCTTGAGAATTAAGGAAGGGGACAAATGGAAGACCGCATTTAACTGCCCCATGGGGTGCTATCAATTCAAAGTCTTGCTATTTGGATTACAAGGGGGCCCTGCAGTCTTTATGCAATTAATCAATGATGTTCTAAGGGAGCACCTGTTTAAGGGGGTCCTTGTTTACTTGGACGACATTCTTATCTTCACTGAAACAAAAGAGGAACATGTCAACCTCGTCAGAGCTTGACGAGCCACCCACCTATATGCCAAACTCTCGAAATGCGAATTCCACCAGGAAAGGATAGACTACCTAGGTTATTGCATATCCCCCCAGGGCATTGAAATGGACCCAGAGAAGGTCAGAGCAGTATTAGATTGGGCACCACCCCGCACAAGAAAGCAACTACAAAGTTTCTTGGGCTTTGCAAACTTTTACCGCCAATTCATCCCCTCATTTGCCCAGATAGCCTTGCCCCTCACTAACTTACTAAAAACAAAGGGAGCATCCTCAGTAAAATCTAGCCAGCCACTAACATGGACAATGGAGTGCCAAGCAGCATTTGAGAGACTAAAGAGACTTTTTTCTGCCGAACCAGTACTAAGGCACCCAGACATGGACAAGCCCTTCGTAATACAGGCAGATGCAAGTGATGTGGCAGTGGGCTGTTCTATTACAAGAAAATGATGATGGAGTATTGTAACCCTGTGCATATACATCCAAGAAACTCACGGAAACAGAACAGCGCTGGCGCGTATGGGAGAAAGAGGCATACGGGATACGTTGGACATTACTCACATGGTGACAGTTCCTGGAAGGCAACAAAATCCCCTTCCAGGTGTGGACTGATCACAAACATTTGGAAGCCCTGAAAGTGCCCAGGAAGCTCAATCCCAAACAAGCCAGCTGGTCCCAGCATTTTCACCAGTTCCAATTTAAGCTCAAACATTTACCAGGAAGAAAGAACTTCCTGGCAGATGCACTGTCTCGCATGCCCCAATATAACAGCACGCGAGCCACAGACTCTAAACCAGTGGTTCTCAACCTTTCTAATGCCGTGACCCCATAATACAGTTTCCCATGTTGTGGTGACCCCCAAGTGGGTGTGGCCACCAATAAGAGAGAGTAGGACAGCTAGGGAAAAGGGAAAAAATGGCGGACAGCGTGGTTTGGCGACCCCCGTGAAATGGTCGTTTGACCCCAAATGGGGTCCTGACCCACAGGTTGAGAACCACTGCTCTAAACCAATGATGGCAGAGTCACAACTGGCAGCACCAGTAACCACAAGAACCCAAGCTAAATTAAAACCACAACTGGACAGCCAAACTGGAATTGAATTCCGGAAAAGTTTGGAAACAGATGAATGGTTCTAGAAAAACAAAAATGTGTGCACAATGAGAGACAGGTTGCCTTGGGTAGGGGAAAAGTTATATATACCAACAACCCAAAGAGTCACATTCATGCAGCTTTGCCATGACACAAAATCAGCAGGGCATTTTGGATTTGTAAAAACTTTACACTTAATTAAACGGCAATTTTGGTGGCCATCCATAAAAAAGGACATAGAAAGCTACGTGGCCAGCTGCCCAAAATGTGCAACTGCAAAGAGGTTGCAAGGGAAATCGCCAGGACTATTACAAACAGTGGCAAATCCCTCAGCCCCCTGGAGGGAAATAGTGGAATTGCCAGAAAGCAATGGGAATACTGTTGTCTGGACGGTCACGGACTTGTTTTCCAAACAGGTGCACTTTATCCCTTGCCAAAAGATTCCCACCACAAAAGCCTTAGCGAAACTTTTCATCCAGCACATTTACAGATTGCATGGGGCACCCCAACGCATCATCTCTGATAGGGGAGTGCAATTTACGTCTGCATTTTGGAGGAATTCTTATTCCTTTTAGGAACCACTCAGGGACTGACATCTAGCCATCATCCACAAGGGAATGGAGGGGCTGAAAAAATGAACTCAGTACTTGAACAATATTTGAGATGTTTTCTTAACTTCCAGCAGAATGATTGGATGGACTTACTCCCTTTTGCAGAAGTTGCCTACAATAATGCAGCACAGGTTACACTCCTTTTCAAATAGCCACAGGTCAAAGTTTCAACCCCATGCCAGAATTAACCCCAAACGAACCAACGATCCCATCACTGAAAGAATGGATGGAACAATTACAAAACACCTGGCCAATAGTTAGAAAAGCACTAGATGACGCTAGGCAAGCATACAAAGCACAAGCCGATAAAAAAAGGGTTGAGCCTACACCATTTATTATAGGAGAAATATTATAGGTGTACTTATCTACAAAATATCTAAAGTCCCTACAGCCCTGTAAAAAACTTGGACCAAAATATATAGGGCCTTTTCCAATTAAAAGAATCATAAACCCAGTAACAGTAGAATTAGAATTACCCAAAAATCTCAGGCAAATAGACCCAATTTTTCATTGCAGCTTGCTGAAAAGAGAGTCAGTCACCTTTACGGCCAAAAATCCCCCCACCACCACCTCCAATCATGGTGGAGGGCGAACAACATTTTGAAATAAAGGAAATCCTTGACTCTAGGAAATATCATGGAGCGACTCATTTACCTAGTTGCCTGGAAACACCTCCCTGCCTCACAAAACGAGTGGGTCCATAAATGTCATGTCAGAGCCCCGAGGCTATTAAAGAAGTTTCACACAGAGTATCTAACAAGCGTGACTAACTTTTATACCTGTTTTGTTTTCTTTCAGGTGGATCTGTCTTATTTTTAAGAGGGCAGGATGTCAGAATCCAATTATATTTCATCTCTAGTTATCAACTATAGATAACCCCATTTCTGCCTTCTCTGGATTCTGTCATATGATGAACGGAAGGGGGTAAACAAAGGGGCTTTATGGCCCTCACTTCCTTCAGTACACTTCAAAGGGACTGGATGTGGATATCACCAAAAGGACTAACCATAACAATGGGGCTATTACCTTTCATGTACTCCTCTCTGAAGTCTCCATCCAGCCGGCAGTAAGGAAAAGGGGGTGGGAGTGTAATGCCTAAGACTGTCGCTGGAAGAAGGGGGTGATTGGGTGGGGTACTGGGGAACCCCTTAAAACCTTGAATGGGAGAGCTTGGACCCCAAGTCCTGTCTAGAACACCTGCAACCATTTTCTCTTAATAAAGGATGCCTGTTGGAAGGACTATTCCAAGAGTTCTGTCTTTTAAGATGCAAAGTGGGGTGGGTCCTTACAGATATAAAACTTCTCACACGTAGCAAAATTCATCCAGTCAAGATCCAAGCAAGACAAGTTGCAGTTCCTTCTGCACCAAAATTGCAAGGCAAGGAAGAGGGGAAGCAAGACAGTAGAGTGAGATGAAAAGCCATGACTGAGCTAGACAAAGCCATGACAAAGACACAAGGCAGAACAAGGTCTTGTCCTGCACATTGTGTATCAGGTGCGGGCAGCAACGTCTTGTTGGCATTAACCAGTTGCAGCTGAATCTCCTTCCCAGTCTATACAACTTAGCTCTAACCTGGTTGTCCTCAGTGCTTCCTGAGCCACTTCACTTTGATTGCCCATCTCTGCCATTTCCAGCCTTAGCTTCCCTAATTTGTTCACTGAAGCCATCTCAGACTCCAATTCCTTGATATTGCCCCCTCTGATGGCCCCAAAGCCATTTCCTATTCATCCAAGCCAGCATCCAAGGAAGCCATCACAATGGCTAAGCCATATCCAGATACAAGAGTGGTTTGCAGAGCTCAGCGGGGAGCAGCTCAGATCAGTGGGCCACACCAGTTGAGGGGATGGGAGCAATTGGCATCTGGCAGGAGGAGCAGCTGGGCCACTGACACAAGGGACAACCAGCCAGCCAGAGTAAATGCTACATAGCTTTGAGTGTCATGAAGAGCAGTTGGGTGGCAGATACCAAGACCACAAGGGAGTCGGTGGACAGATCCACTCCAGCTTCAGTTAAGGACTGGCAGCCAAAGGTCCTGTATGTAGTGGAGTGGACAATGAAGTTTATCCCCCTATAGTTGTGTTAGGCTGCAGAATTGTAGGCTAACTCTGACCACTGCTACTTCAATCCAGAGTGGCTCAAGATTGACTCAGTCTTCCGTCCTTCTGAGGTCGGTAAAATGAGGACCAAGAATGTTGGGGGTTATATGCTGACATTGTAAACCAGTCAAAGAGTGTTGTAAAGCACTAGGAAGTAATATATATTACCTTGAATGTGCACCCTGTCAGCCCAAATATGGGAGAAAAAAATCTTCTTTCTTTTCTTTTCTTTTGCCTGTATCAGGCAAAAGAAAATGTAAAATAATGTCGCAGTTGGCGACTGCTGCTTGTGGATGGCTCTGGATTGAGCTGATACAGGCAAAAGAAAAGAAAAGAAAGAAGATTTCTTTCTCCCATATTTGGGCTGACAGGGTGCACATTCAAGGTAAAATCTCCTCCCCCTGTCTCTTTCCTGATACAGCTGACAAAGTGAGAGAGAGCCTGTGGCTTAGAGGTTATAACAACTGCCTAACATGCAGATAGCCCAGGTTCAAATCTCAGAAGAATAAGTCTGGCTGAAGAGTTAAAGGAACTCGAAATAGCTATACCAGTTCTCTCTTTATTCTTTGTTAGCAACCTAAAAATGTAAAATGATGTCGCAGTTGGCGACTGCTGCTTGTGGATGGCTCTGGATTGAGCTGATACAGGCAAAAGAAAAGAAAAGAAAGAAGATTTCTTTCTCCCATATTTGGGCTGACAGGGTGCACATTCAAGGTAAAATCTCCTCCCCCTGTCTCTCTCCTGATACAGCTGACAAAGTGAGAGAGAGCCTGTGGCTTAGAGGTTATAACAACTGCCTAACATGCAGATAGCCCAGGTTCAAATCTCAGAAGAATAAGTCTGGCTGAAGAGTTAAAGGAACTCGAAATAGTTATACCAGTTCTCTCTTTATTCTTTGTTAGCAACATATATATATATATATATATATATATATATATATATATATATATATGTATGTATGTATGTATGTATGTATGTATGTATGTATGTATGTATGTATGTATGCATGTATATAGTTTAGTAACCTATATATATATATATATATATATATGTATATAGTTTAGTGCTATTGCTATTACTGTGTCGGAAGCAGAGCTGTCTGGAGAGAGTGCCACTACTCTTAGGTTAACTGTTATGTGTCTGGATGCATTTGATTTGATGAAGAGCCCCCAAAGTAGGGACATCATGAGGCCAGAGCTAGGGGGTAATATAATCTCTGGGGGATGAGGTGAGGGATTGCCATATCCAAGTCATGATGGTTAGGGCACATTTTGATGGGAATCAGAGGGCAGGCCTCACAGGGAAGACGCCACCAATGTTTAATACCAGTTATGCTTTCTGGCTCTCTATCTTACTCAGCAGACCAATGGGGCCTGTGGTTTTTTTATTGCTGATTAATGCCAGATCAGTCAACAAGACTCGTCTTATTAGTGACCAGGCTAACCTGGTATGACCTGTCTGGACCTGGGAAGAGGGGGGCTGCCCCTTGAAAATATGCCCAGCTGTCAGGCATGAAGAATCAGGACACTTGCTAAGTGGCACTTGGCCTTGAAACAAGATGCAGAACCCTGATCACAAATGATCAGATCCTCTACTTTTAGAGCTAATGTTTCTAGAAGTAAGGTATTTTAGAAGCAACACTTTTTGTGGGTTCATTGAATTAGTATATAAAACCTTGCCATCCAAATTAAGTAGTAGTAGTAGTAGTAGTAGTAGTAATAATAATAATAATAATAATAATAATAATAATAGAAGTTGGAAGGGACCTTGGTGGTCATCGAGTCCAATCCCCTGCTCAGGCAGGAAATCCTACACCATTTCAGATGAATGGCTGTCCAGTCTCTTCTTAAAAACTTCCAGTGTAACTGTATGCTTGATTCCATTTCTACTAATCTACATAATAAGTAACACATGACCAGGCAGGAACTGAACCTGCAGTATTTTCATCCTAGTCCAGTGATGGCGAACCTTTTAGAGACTGAGTGCCCAAACTGCAACCCAAAACCCACTTATGCATTGTCGAGTGCCGGGTGGGTGTGGCCCACTGGGTGGGCGTGGCCAATTGGGTGGGTGTGGCTCACTGGGTGGGCATGGCTGCGGTGGTAACGGCAGACTGGGCGGGACTAAAAAGTTCAATCAATCAATTCCAACTTTGCAAGATCTTTTTTTTTTCCTGCGACAAGTTGAAATTGACTGATTGAACCTTTTTTTTTTTTTGCACACACCGGTGGGAGCCTAAAGCAAAAAAGTTTTATAAAACCCAGGTGAAGGCCTAGGACTGGGGCGACAGCGCGTGTGCCCACAGACAGGGCTCTGAGTGCCGCCTCTGGCACCTGTGCCATAGGTTCGCCACCACTGTCCTAGTCCAATATACTTTTTTTGATTTACTGTACTTCAAAGTTTTCTAGAGAAATAAAGAACAGGAAAACAATAGTCCTCATCTATTGCTCTTCTTTATCGGTGGTTATGGAAGATATATTGGTTAGATTGACACATTTTGCTAAGGTATAAAATGGCTTATGTTGCTTTGGTCTAGCATGTTTTGTGAACTCTGTTTATTTTGCATGGATCTAATGAATTTGTTCACTACTGACCACAGAGGAACATTTATCTCAAATAAGCTATATATTTGGTTCTTATATTTCACTAAATCACAGTTGAAATATGGTTTACCAAAAAACCCCACAAATGACTAACATGTCAACCACAAACTATGGCTTACAAAATACAATGGGTTCCCAAAGCTTGCTGACTTATCTTCCTGACACTGTCAGCTGCTAACATGGTTTCATAATTTAGTGTATGGTTTCCCTATTAACTGAAAATGGTATTAGTTTGCCCAAAAACTTTCCTCCCTGAAAGTCTTAATTTGCTATTGATTTAAATAACCTGTATATGAAGGTACATAGGTTAAATATGAAAACATAATTTGGCATGATGATTTCACATCACTAAATAAAATCTCACAATGAGGACATGACCCTTCAATATTTAATTCATACAAGACTCAGTTCTAGAGGTTTCCTTTTCAAATAGCAAAGTAATTGTTCTAAACTAGAATCTTTGAAAAGTTTTCAAATTTTTTTTGAAAAATAGATCTTAAGTATGACGGATTTTATTGTAATATGTCAAATACTGAATTGAATAAAGTAAAATAGTTAAAACATTGCACACTACAAATCACTGTTAACATTTTAAAACAAAAAGTTTACATGCACGAATCTTATTATCAGACAAATTTCATAACATTTAATGGCAGCATATCCTGAATGTCTATAATATATAGTAATTCAATCAGCAAACTAGCTGAACTACTCCCAATGGATTTAAAACTGTTTATTGTCATTAATCTCAATGGGAATTAAATTGTTTGATTTATTCTGGCTCAATTATTTGTAGAGCAACATATTTACTATGATTCTTCCCATGCTGTAATTTTCCAATAATACATAAGCACAGTAGGATTTTGTAATCTGCATGATTTTTTATATGCATTCACATTATATTGAAAGTTTGGTATCATAATTGTCACAAATTTAAACATCAAATTACACACACACACACACACACACACACACACACGTACTGGAATTTAAGTGGTAGTGAAGTGAGGTTCTGAAAACTAATACTCATATACTTCAAGAAATCATAACATCTCAAATTTCACAAGAGTTCTGTTTGTAGAAAAAAAGCATCGGCAGTGGTCATAATTACTGATCTGCATATTTATGTCCTGCTGGATATTGAGTGTAAAGATGACAGACTGGGAGACAAGGAAGAAATAGACTGGTACATTTTCTTTCTGTTTGCACACAGGACCTTCAGATCCAATCAAAGAAGCTACCAAGGAGCTACTGAGATTGAAATGCATTTTATATAGCTTGTTTGCTCACTGAATAAAAAAAAAAGATTACATAATGACTAACCAATGTTGAACCCTTTGCATATACAACTGGTTACACCTATGATGCATAGCATTTTACATATTCACAATTTTGACAGAATTGGAAGGCCATCATACATATCAGCTTTTAATCTCATCCAGTTACTCAGTTTCTGTAAAATGTTTTTTTCCTGTGATAATATTTTTCCAGCTTTTTTCAACTTCTCGCCATTTCTTTCTAAATATCGGATGCCATCTGTCTGCAATTGATTCAGTTTTTCTTTACGATTTTCATCCAGAGGAATATCTTCTTTCATCAGAGGATTAAATCTAAAGTAGGTGTCTGCAGGCAAAAGGGCGTCCAACATAATATGAACTTCTAGTTTTAAAAGAGAAATGGGAAAGAATTTGGTTTAAAATAAAGTTTTAAAGAATAATGTTTCAAATTAAGTTGTATGAACTCAGACATTTTATTAAAATTCTAGGATTTAGTTAAGTATATACAAATCTCTGCAGGAACAATCAAGAATTAGCAAAATGGCAATGTGTGGGGTTGTCTGCATTTTATGTATTTATGCTGAATAAGCTGACACAAATATGTAATCACAGCATATACAGTGTGTATTGATGTCATTGTGTGAATGGTGTCATTTTGGAATCAATGACATTTGTTATGGATGCAACTTTCTTATACATGTATATGTATATATGTATATGCATATGTATGTATGTGTGTGTGTGTGTGTGTGTGTGTATGTAGGTCTTTGGTTGTTCGGGTTTTCTCCCACGTAAAATTGGAAGTGTCTTGGCGACGTTTCGACAAAGTCCCATTCGTCATCTTCAGGCTGGTGCTTTCAGCTTCGTGCTTTGAGCAGCAATGTGTGGTCTTAGCTGTTTCTTCCTTTTAACTGCCAGTGGGGGTATGAACTGATTGGGTGGGAGCTTGGCTGTGTTCTGATTGGGTGGAGGTGTGTTCTGAATGGTTAGGGGCTTGGCTGTGCTCTGATTGGCTGGGGGAGTGTTCTGTTTGGTTGTGCTCAGGTTAGTCTGAGTTGCAGAGGGGTTTAAGATTTTGGGCTGCCTTGCTATTTTTTGGCTTCGCGTTCGTGGTCGTGCCTCATTCTTCATGGAGGGTGTCAGTTTGCTTCATGTATGGATTGGAGGGGTTTAAAGTGGCTAATGATGCAGCTGTGGTCTGGCTTCTGGTTTGTGGTCGTGCCTCATCATCGGTGTGGCTTTGGGTTTGCTTTTTGCGTGGATGTGTGGTGGTGACATCCTGTGTGGTTTTTGTGAGTGTGGGTCTGGTATCATTTTTTGTGTTAGGGAGTCGTTTGTCAATAAGGGCGGGTTTCCAAATGGCTGGTAGGCGGGAGGTATCATCTCGCTTGTTCATGCTGTGTGGGCGTTTTTCTATCTCGATGGCTTCTCTGATTATTCTGTTATTAAAATGTTCACTTTTGGCAATGGTTCTGGTATTTTTAAAGTCAATTTCATGTCCTGTGGCTTTAAGGTGTTGGACCAGGGAAGATGTTGGTTCCTCTTTTTTGACTGAGTTCTTATGTTCTTCAATGCGTGCACTTATTCTTCTGTTGGTTTGTCCGATGTATGTGGTGGGACAAGTGGTGCATGGGATTTCGTATACTCCTTGATTTTCTAATTCAATTTTATCTTTGGGGTTTCTAAGGATGGTGGATATTTTTCTGTTTGTGCAGAATGCTGTTTTGATGTAGTGTTTATGGAGGATCTTACTGATTCTGTCTGTGGTGCCTTTTATGTATGGGAGGAGGGCTTTGCCATTTTCTTGTTCTTTGTCTTGGATTTTAGTGGGGGTTTCTTTTTGGATTAGGTTTGTAATCTTATTTCTATGGAATCCATTGGATGTTAGTACATTGGTGAGAGTGTGTAGTTCGGGTTTTAGGTGTTGTTCGTCAGCTAAGCGTTTTGTTCTGGAGATGAGTGTCTTGGCTACAGAGTTGATCTGTGCTGGGTGGTGGTGTGAGAGAGCGTGCAGATAGCGGTTTGTGTGTGTTTTCTTCTGGTAGATGGTGTGTCCTAGGGAGCCATTGGATTTCTTGTAGACTAAGACATCCAGGAAGGGAAGTTGGTTGTTAGCTTCTGTTTCCATGGTGAACTGTATTTTGGGGTGTAGGCTGTTGAGGTGTGTGAGGAAGTTGTCCAGTTTTTCTTTCCCATGTGGCCAGATTATGAAGGTGTCGTCTACGTATCTGAGCCAGAGTTTGGGTTTGTGATCCGATTTTTCTAGAGCTTGGGTTTCAAAGTGTTCCATGTAGAGGTTGGCAATGACAGGTGAGAGGGGTGATCCCATGGGTGCTCCTTCTGTTTGTTTGTATTTTTGTCCATTATATATGAAGTATGTGTTGGATAGGCAGTGGTTGGTCAGATCTAAGAAGTGTTTGGGGGGGTTATATTTGTTTTGAATAGCTGTCAAGGCTTCTTTGATAGGCACCACAGACAGAATCAGTAAGATCCTCCATAAACACTACATCAAAACAGCATTCTGCACAAACAGAAAAATATCCACCATCCTTAGAAACCCCAAAGATAAAATTGAATTAGAAAATCAAGGAGTATACGAAATCCCATGCACCACTTGTCCCACCACATACATCGGACAAACCAACAGAAGAATAAGTGCACGCATTGAAGAACATAAGAACTCAGTCAAAAAAGAGGAACCAACATCTTCCCTGGTCCAACACCTTAAAGCCACAGGACATGAAATTGACTTTAAAAATACCAGAACCATTGCCAAAAGTGAACATTTTAATAACAGAATAATCAGAGAAGCCATCGAGATAGAAAAACGCCCACACAGCATGAACAAGCGAGATGATACCTCCCGCCTACCAGCCATTTGGAAACCCGCCCTTATTGACAAACGACTCCCTAACACAAAAAATGATACCAGACCTACACTCACAAAAACCACACAGGATGTCACCACCACACATCCACGCAAAAAACAAACCCAAAGCCACACCGATGACGAGGCACGACCACAAACCAGAAGCCAGACCACAGCTGCATCATTAGCCACTTTAAACCCCTCCAATCCATACATGAAGCAAACTGACACCCTCCATGAAGAGGAGCACGACCACGAACGCGAAGCCAGAAAATAGCAAGGCAGCCCAAAATCTTAAACCCCTCTGCAACTCAGACTAACCTGAGCACAACCAAACAGAACACTCCCCCAGCCAATCAGAGCACAGCCAAGCCCCTAACCATTCAGAACACACCTCCACCCAATCAGAACACAGCCAAGCTCCCACCCAATCAGTTCATACCCCCACTGGCAGTTAAAAGGAAGAAACAGCTAAGACCACACATTGCTGCTCAAAGCACGAAGCTGAAAGCACCAGCCTGAAGATGACGAATGGGACTTTGTCGAAACGTCACCAAGACACCTCCAATTTTACGCGGGAGAAAACCCAAATAACCAAAGACCTACACACACACACACACACACACACACACACACACACGTATTATTTTTAAAAAATTACAAACTTTAGAGCTTAGTAAACACATGTTGTCTGGGTTCACATATTTAACATTAACTTCTTCAATATAAATCTATTCAGTACTGCATAATCCAGTATTTTTCCCTTGATCTTCCCTTCTTCCTCATATTTTTTCCCTTTCCCCCTCATTAAACAATTACAATTCTTAGTACTGTTGATGTATACAAAATTAGATATAAACATCTTCATCATATTTTACTAATATTATAGAAATAACAATTGTTATCAATTCATAAGTCAATATTTGTTTTTCGTGCTCTTATTAAAGTTTGATTTCCCATCAATATTTAAAGTATTTTTGTCAGTTATGATTTTCTCAATATTAATTACATTTATATAGCAATTTTTTTTTATTCATACCAATCCTATTATTTTCAAATTTCCCATATCAAAAAAAGAAGAAAAATGCTATTTTAATTCTAAATCATATCTTCCATTATAAAAATCTACTTATATCTAAGGGTCATCCGTTCTTTTAACCATATTCAAACAGGTATATTAAACAGATTTTGCCCCTGCTGATAGATCAAATCCTCTGTTTTTTTAAGTCTAACTCTCACTTTCTTTCTTTGCTAAGCAGCTTTCCAGGCCAAGGCAATTAAATCGCCCAAGAATTTTCTTTCTATTTTTGTGAAAGCTGCTTAACATAAGAAAGACAATTTAGGTAAAGTATTTTCAGGGGGGTGGATTCCACCAATCCACATTCCCTACCTAGACATTTTCCCTACCCACTCTATGTTCCGTTTTCTAGAATCTTCTTCCTTGTAATCAGGTGTATTTTAGAGAAAGGAATAAAGGGTCTTTTGTATTTTCATTATTATAGGCAGGTCTTGCAGTATTTTATTTGTATATGGCAGTCCATATTTCCTTTCTCCTATCTCCTCCATCTTTAGATCCATTTCTTCTGCTTCATCCTCTGGTTTCTGGTTTATTTGTCCATACTTTGTAGTCATTACCTGGGAACTTTCCAGTTGTAGCTTCAATTTGGAGATTTGGTCATTTATATCATCTACGTTATTTTTACTCTCATTATGTTTTCTTTTTACATCCTCTTTGTGTGCAACAATTGTTTGATGAATTTGCTGCAACACAGAAAGTATTTCTTTCGGAAAGATATTTGTTTTTTCTTGAGGCATCATTCCTAGAAATCCTCTAGTATCATCAGTCTCAGTTTCCTCTAGTTTTCTGGTCTCTGTATATAGCCTTTATAATCCAGTCATAATAGCAATATTTTATAGTAAAGCTTTGTCTCAAGTATCCTGAAAATTATCAGTCAGGCCAGGTTGTAATCCACAATATTTCAAGTATTCAAAACGTTCAACCTCCCTGTAGCCAAACGTATTCAAAAGTCATTTTTTTTCTTTCTCTCCCACTAGCTCTTGAGATTAAAAGTCCAAGCTCAGTAAGTATTTATAGTCCAAGAAGGTCAGGAAACTGTAGCTTTGTATTACTTTCACTTCACTATTGTGTATTTCTGTCCCACATAAAAAAAATTAAACTCCGCTTCTGTTCACATCTGGAAGTTTTTAGCTTCTTGGGAACCTTTCTCAGGAAATTCAGTTATAAAATAGTAAAGAAAGGATCAATATTCTCACCCAGTCCAAACATGCTGCTTATGATGCTAATTAAAGTTTTGTTCTTTGGTTGTCAGCAGCTAATGGCCAGCCGCAGAGGTGTGGCCAGTCTTTCTCCTACTGGTTTAGAGGGCTTTCCTTGAACGGAGACACCTCCATCTCTCTGTGATCGACAAGGCAGCCCTCCTTTTTTATCGCCTCTTTTTATCGCCTCTTTTCAGGGCCCCCAGCAGAGCAAAATTGGAAGGCAGAGCTCTGCCTTGTGTCCTGTCTCACCGTGACAGAAAACTAGAAGTCTGTTATGGATGCAACTTTCAATACGAGAGCTTAATTTTCCTTAAGTATAACATATTTTGATATTAACATCTGGTCAATTAAAACAACCTAGAACAAAAAGACCTCAGAAATAATAACTTTGATATCCTATATAAATTGATACATCAAAGCTAGCAAACCAAGTCTACAAACATCTCTTATGCAAAATGTCAAGATTTTTTTTTAAGTAAAAAGCAACAATGGGATTTGAAAGGATCATTATAACCCACCCTTCCAGTGGTATATTGAAACTGGCTTGTAAGTGGTTTTCTTTGAAGCAAGATATTTTGATCTATGCAAAAGCAAATTCTTATGTCAATTGGTTCAAGAATTTTAGGATTAATTTGCATGTGAACCCCTAGCTAGAATCAAAGAAGATAAAAAAATAACTACATAGAATTTATACAGTAGTTCAAGTTTGGATTGACTGCTTATTTCTACATTATTGAAACACTCATGAGAAACATGATAAATCATCATTCTACATTTGCAAGGTTATTGATTGATCATTATATTGATCAATTGTATTGATTTCACTATTAACAGATTTTCCTTAATTACAAAAATGCTTGTTCTACCACTGTTTATGATAGATGGAGCTTTTTATCCCAACATTATGCCTAATATTAACAACTTTTATCAACAGAGGTTTAACAATGGCAAAATTGAGGTGCAGGCAATCTCAAGTAGCTGAACATTTTAATTGAAAATCTGGCAAGCATTGTCATCAGCTGCCAATTCAATATCAATTTGCCAAGTAAGTAATACAAAGTATTAATTGGAGAAAAGTAAAAAGGCTAAATCTTTAAATGATTTTTTAAAAAAATAATATTATTTTTAAAGAGCTTTAGCTTTCTATATGACTTAATCCTTGTATGGATGTTGAGAGATGGGATTAACAAAACAATTGAATGCAGGTTACAAAACAGAACCAAAATGTCTTTTCATGTTATTTTTAGTCCAAGAAAGCACAGTTAAAAATTGTACTACAAAAACAAGAAAGCTACGATCACCTGATACTAACCTTCAGTATCTGTAGCACTGCTAATGACATTAGTCAATTTAGCTTTTAAACTTGTATAGGTGACATTGGTTTTCCCATTGTTTTCATACCGGCCTGTTCCTAGGGACACCACACACTGAAGAGGGACATTTGGCCAAAGACAACTACATTCATGTACTGCTAATGCTGTAGGATTATTTATAAGAAGTCCTCCATCCTGTGAATAAAATAATAATAACAATAATAATGAAAGATGTTAGAGGAGTTGTAAATAATAGATATAATAGTATCAACAATAGTATGACAAGATACCAGTATCTTTTTTGTCACCAGTAAAGCAAATTTAACAGAAGAAAGTAAATGTCACACATTTTTTCCATATGTTGAGCTCTATTACTTATAGACATTATCTAACAGAAGTAAAAAAAAAAAAAAAGCAGTATGCATTTTGAAATTGGATAATTGTGCTACAAAGACCAGCATCTTGTCTGTACTTGACTTCAAAATATTACAACATAAGAATGTTTCTAAATTATTTTTCAAAACACTGATTGCTTTACCAGGAGTTTAGATACAGTATATTAAGATGCCAATATGTACTAGAGATCCACTGACAAATGAAGGAAAAACCAGGTACAACACAGAGTAAACTGTAGATACTTAAACAGCTTTAGCCTACTTCTTTTTTGATCGTTTTGATATGAAAACCTGATTAAGCTTTCAATAAACAATTTCTTTTAGTCCCATGTTGGAGGAGGGAGAAAGCCTAAGAAAGACTACTTTTACTTTTAAATTTATCCCTTTCAAATAATACCCAAATCACATCTATATTTAATCTATTGTTCCAATATACTGAAGTGAATTCTTTATTAAAAACAATGTTTCTTTTTACTACAGCTGCAGTAGATAAAGTAGAGATGCACATACTAGCTTACTCAGGAAGTCCTTTGAATAAGCTTTCAATAAATTTACAAAAGCTTTTTGAACTTTTTCTGGACGAATTAGTATATTCTGCCTTCATCTGTTAAGAAGAACAGTAGCTTTTTGGAGCACTTTCTTTTAATTTTGGCAAAAATAAGATTTATCCCTAACACAGTACTAAACACTGTGTTGCTTTATGAATATGTCCTTTAATTTTGTCTATAACCCTAATTTTTAAAGCTGAAGGTAATAAATATCAACAGTGTCTATAACGTTTGACAAGTACAATTCATGAAATTGTAAGACAAAGGCAGAAAGCAGCATTCACTGTATCTGAAGCATCAATTGTTTCTGTTCTAAACGGTATACTTCCAGAAGTAAATAAAAAATCTGAATATTCTGGAATAGACCACTCCGTTTTGCACAAGCATATGTAACACTACAACTGCAATGTATCTACTATGCATTTGTTAAGATTTCTTAGTTGTCACTCTACTTGATTATTTTGTAAAACACTGGTAAGTCATTCCCCCCTTCCATTAATATGGCAAAAGAAAACCTGTGGCCTTCCAGATGCTGAACTTTGGTCCATCACATTGCTTACCAGCCATTGTGGCTACTGGAAGCTATAATCAGAAACATCCAGAGAGCCAGGTTTCTTTGTTCTATTCTAATTGCTTTTTTTTTTCGTAAAAAATTTTATTTTCAACTTTACAATACATAACAATCTTACAAATACTTCAGTTAAAAAATAAAACAAATTGATACACACCACATTCGGTCTTGCCCGCCCATTTCCCCCCAAACTGCATCCCACCTCAAACCAACTTACTTCTTTCCCTCTTTTTCTTCACTCACCCCCTCTCCTCCTTCACCTCAACCTACTTACTTACTTCTCACCTTCTTCTCCTCTCTCTTGATGCGGTCTAGGGGAAATGCCCGAGCAGTTCCTCTCTCAAAATTAAAACATTAATATTATATACAATAAAACTATTTCTACTTTATCTGAACTACTTAAACTTCAACCCATCCACCCCCCACCCCCCTCCCCCCACCTCCCTCCCCCCCCGACTTCCCAGAGCAAAATACAGGATTATGCAAACATATTAAACATAATCTATTTAAGTTTACTAATTATACAATGAACAAAATCATAAAAACCCTTAACTCTCTTCAAACTTTAACATCATAAGTTTATAAACAAAATCATTACTCATAGAATAAGTGAAACTTTGTAGTTCCATATTTCTTCTGAACATATTCTATCCATCTTCTCCATACGTTAAAATATCTCTCTTGTGAATGATCCTTTAAATAAGCAGAAATTTTAGCCATTTCTGCTAAATTAGAAACCTTAAATACCCATTCTTCTAAAGAAGGCAGAGTATCCTTCTTCCAATATTGACCCACCAGTAATCTTGCTGCTGTTATTAAATTCAACATTAAAATAGTTTCTTTAACATTAAAGTCCACGAAAATTCCCAAAAGAAACAATTGGGGAGTAAACTTAATCTTCCTTTTAAAAACCTTTTGAATGTTCCACCAAATCATAATCCAGAAGGCTTTAATAACTTTACAAGTCCACCAAACATGAAAATAGGTTGCATCCAAGCAACCACATCTCCAACATTTAGGTTGCAAGTTCGGGTACATACAGGACAACTTTTTAGGATCCAGATGCCATCTATAAAACATTTTGTAAAAATTTTCCCTCAAATTCTGGGCCTGCGTAAAATTAACATTTCTAGTCAAATTACCTCCCATAAGTCCAACGAGATCGGTTCTTGAATATACAATCTTTAACTAACTCTGTTTCTGAATCCAATTTTATTAACTCATTATAAATTCTTTTAATATGGGCAAATTTCTGATCCTTGATCTGAATTACCAAATTTTCATCTACTAAAGTAATTCCCACTTTCTTATCCAAAGTCCATCTCTGCACAATTTGCAAATATTGAAACCACGATTGTAAAATGTTTTCTTGCCTTAACACATCAGAAGACTTTAATTGACAATCAGTACCCGACCAAGTAAGTAACTCTTTATATGAAATGTTGTCAAAATTTACCCCCTTGGAACCCCCTGGATTGCTTGTTCAGGGATCCCCCAAATAGGTATTTTATAATTTAACTTATAATAATATTTTTTTCAAACTCGAAGTAAAGCATATCTTAAAATATGTGACTTAAAGACCAAATCTACTTTCTTATCAAAAATTAAATATGCATGCCAACCATATAATAAATCCCACCCTTCAAGAACAAGAATAACTCTATTTGTTAAATTGAGCCAGTCATTTACTAAAGTTAAAGTGGCCGCATCATAATATAATTTCAAATTTGGTGCTTTAAGTCCACCTCTTTCTCAAGCATCTTTTAAAATCTTAAACTTTACCCCTGATTTCTTCCTGCCCCAAATAAATTTATTAATACCCTTCTGCCACTCATCCAAATTAGCATCCTTCTTTAAAATGGGTATCATCTGAAACAAAAAAAGAAACTTTGGTACAACATTCATCTTCACTACTGAAATTCTCCCCAATAACGATAGTTGTAGCTTTTGCCAATCATTTAAATCTTTTTGAACTTTAACCCATAAGCGCTCGTAATTATTCTTATACAATTTTCCATTAGATGTTGTAATATAAACTCCTAAATACTTAACCTTATTAACTATTTCATAACCAGTTGTTTCAGCTATAAAATCTTTTCCCTTCCTAGACATATTTTTCAATAATATTTTAGTTTTATTCTTATTTACCTTAAAACCAGAGACCTGTCCATCCTGTGCTAAAATTTCAACCAAATCTTTGACCGAATCTGTTGGATGGGATAATGTCACAACCAAATCATCAACAAAAGCTCTCAGCCTGTAATCAATCTTACTTATTTTTATTTCTTTTAATCTAGATGAATCTCGAATTTTAATAAGTAAAATCTCCATTGTTAATACAAATAGCAAGGGGGATAAAGGACAACCCTGTCTTGTACCTTTTCCTATTTTAAATACGTCTGTTAATCCCCCATTAATTATAATTTGTGCCGATTGTTGTTGATAAATGGCCTTGAGAGCAGACAAGAATTTATCTCCAAAATTCATTTCCTCTACAACTTTCAATAGAAAATTCCAATCTAATTGATCAAAAGCTTTCTCAGCATCTATAAATATTAAAGCAGCAGGGATTTGGTTGTTCTTATCCAAATACTCTATTAAATTAACAATTTGTTTTACAGTGTTTTTCATATATCTCCCCATTATAAATCCAGATTGGTCAGTATGAATCAATTGTTTCAAAACCTGCATTAATCTATTTGCCAGTATCTTTGCAAAAATCTTATAATCTGTATTTAAAAGAGATATAGGCCTATAATTTATAGGTTGGGACAGATCCTGGTCATCCTTTGGAATTAATGATATGAAGGCCATTCTCCAAGATGGAGGTAATTCTGCTCCAGATAAAATATTATTAAAATACCTTTAATGGTTCTATCATTTCTTCAGATAACATCTTGTAATAAATTGCTGTTAACCCATCAGTACCTGGAGTCTTACCAACCTTCAATTGTTTAATTGCAAAAATAATCTCTTCAGAAGTAATTAAACCATTAATCCCATCACATTGATCACTCGTAAGTCTAGGAAAATGTGCTCCCTATAAATATTTTTCTATATCTGAAGTTTGTATACTTTCACTAGCATATAATTTAGAATAAAAATCTAAAAAAGACTTTTTAATCAAATTTTGTTGGTAGACTTCTTTACCTTTATAAATTATTTTATCTATAATCCTCGATTTCTGTTTCTTACGTAATTGATAAGCCAACCATCTACCAGGTTTATTTGCATTACAAAATGTATTATGTCTCACATACCTCAAATTAGTTGCCATTTGATCTGCTAATAACATATTAAATTGCTCCTTCAGCAAAGTAATAGAAACTTTTAACTTATTGTCCATTGGATTTGATATTAAAATCTTTTCCTTACATTTAATCTCATCTTCAAGATCTTTACGTTTCTGGGTCTGTTTACATCTGTGAGCATTGTTCATAGAAATCAAAACCCCTCTCATATATGCTTTACAAGAATCCCATGCCATTGACATCGAAGTACCCTTATTCATATTCCAAGCAAAAAATTCCTTTAAATAACCTTTACATCGCTGTATATTCTCTTCATATCTAAATAAATTCTCATTCAACCTCCAAGTCCTTCTAGTTCTTTCTTCCGATGAAATTTCTAACCATACTGGACTGTGGTCTGAAATTATTCTAGGAAATATCTTGATATTCTTCACCCTAGAAAGGAAATCACTAGTAACTAAGAAAAAAACAATTCTAGAATAAGATTGGTGTCTATCCGAAAAAAAGTAAAGTCTTTTTCCTCCGTATTCCATTCTCTCCAAATATCTCTAAGTTCCAAATCATCCTTTAAGTCAAAAAAAACTTTAGGAAGTCTTGCATGGTTAGAAACCTTAAAGGGACCCTTCTTATCTTTACTTGACTCTAAAACACCATTCCAATCTCCCATCATAATAACTGACTTGTAATCCAAAGAAGTTAATTTCTGGTGAATCAACTTATAAAAATGTTTTTGTTGTTGATTGGGAGCATATAAACCAACCAAAAGAGTTCTCTTATCATTTATTAGTAAATCAATAATAACATATCTTCCTTGTAAGTCAAAATCAATTAACTTCGGTGAAACTTCTCACATAGATAACTACTACTCCTTTTTTCTGCAAGGCAGGAGCTATAAAATGTATCCCCAGCTGGGGATTAAACAAATATTTTTGATCTTTAGAAATAATATGAGTCTCTTGTAAACAAATAATATCATTTCTGTGTTGTTTCAAATAATGAAAGATTTTCTTTCTCTTCTGTGGTATGTTAAGCCCATTAACATTCCAGGTTAGAAGCTTTGCCATCCTTGGCAGGATGAAGCCTTTGGAACAAAGCCTCTAGATTTACAGTCGATGATCTCTGTTGGAATATTCATGAACAGGAAGAGTCATGTGGTAACTCAGTCAGCCAATGTGAAGAAAGTGCTACTGAGTCTGTGCAAAAAGAGTATAGAGTTAGGAGCTGGATTTCCAGTCTCAAGTTTTGTCTCTGGTCTGTCTCTGTAAGAAGTCTTCAATTAAGCTATGTTGCTGTAAAGAAGAATGTATGGTAATGTAAATATTTTGATATAAAGAAGTTATTTTGAATCAGCTAAATGCAGTCAACTGTGAGAGCTTCTGATTTATTTTTTCACCAACAGAGAAATTAAAATTCTCTAACAATCTCTTTGGCCTTGCTCCTCCCACCGGCTCCGAAATAGACTGTGGTAAACTTCCATCATCTGCCTTTTGTTGCTGTTGCTGTTGTTGTTGTCTTTCTCTACGTTTATAAGCAGCGCGTGTAATTCTCTGTTCCCTTGGGTCTTCTGTTATTTGCAAATTCTGTTGCATAACTTCAACCAACAATTCTTCTCCCAAAGATGGCATTGAACCTACAGACAACTGTGCTTCTGCCTTGCTCTCATCTTTCTTTGATCTTGGAGATGGTGGTGGACTTGCTTTTAAAATAGTAACATAAAAATCTCTTGCTTTTGAAACTGTATTAAGACGGTATCGTGTACCAGCGTAAGTCACCACTATCCCCACAGGTATGTCCCATCTAAATTGAATTTGTCGCTTCTTAAGTTCTTCAGCCAAAAAAGCAAAGTCTTTTCTTTTTCTAAGAATTTTAGAAGGTATTTCCTTTAAAACTATCACATCCTGAGCTGCAATCTGAAATCTTTGTTTATAGAAGGCCTGTATAATTTCATTACGAAGTGATTTTCTCACAAAATAGACCACCACATCTCTTGGTAATTTCCTCTGTTTTGCAACCCACGAATTAACTCTAAAAATCTTTTCAATATCTTTCAACATTTCTTCGGGATCAATTTCCAAAATAGAGGCCAGTTCTGCTGCAATTTCTTCTCTCAAATTCTCCTTAATATTTTCCTTCAGGCCCCTTATTCTCAAAGCATGCTCCATTTCTCTGCTGCCAGAGAAGAGATAACCACCAAGGCCAAATTCTGTGAGCTACCAGCAAGTGCAGAATGTTTTCCCAAAAGAAGTAGCTAGTGCAGGGGTAGGAAACCTTGGCTCTTTTATGACTTGTGGACTTCAACTCCCAGAATTCCTGAGTCAGCATAGTTGACTCAGGAATTCTGAGAGTTGAAGTCCACGAGTCATAAAAGAGCCAAGGTTGCCTACCCCTGACCTAGTGAAATTGGTGGATAATGAACTGAGGGCGGCCCAGGGGTGAAAAGGGAGTTTTACCTATGTGGGTTTCTGCAGTGAAACCTCAGCTGACTACTTCTGCTGTGCCTAAATGGATCTTTCAATACATTTTTACTCTTGGTAATTCCTACAAGCCAGGAGTTTCTTTTTTGGGATGTGCCAAATGGGATGGTTGACATTAAGTCAGCTCTCACAATAGTGCCTACCTGGATGCCACCAGGAGGTCAGAAACCCTGAGATGTCAGAGACAGACCAAGAGCCAGAGGAGAAGAGGTCTGGAGAAACTTTGGCTCGAGAAGCCCCAGTAGTGTTGCAGGGGTAGGGGCATAGCCAGCAAGCACATGTCCTAAATAGAAAGCCAAGAAGCCAGAGCCACATCCAACAAGCTTAAGGCAGCAGCTGAGAGATGCCCCCTACCAGGGGCTAAAATCTCACTGGGCAGCGAATGTGGGGAAGGCGGTGGATGATGAGGACCTCCTAATCCCCTTAGGAGTCAACATTATCTGAGGGAGCAGGTGGAAGGTGAAATGGCTGCTCAAGTGGGACTAGCCGCTTGAGTGAAAACTTCCAGCGGCAACCTGCAACCCATTGGTGGAGCAACGAGATCCAAGTAGCAGTGTCACTGGGTGCCGAAAATGTACACCATGCCGAAAATGTACTCCATAACCCCTGAGAGATGGACGAGCTCCGAGTGTTCATTGATAAGCACTTGGTGAGGGGATTCATCCAGATGGCGAAATCAAGGATGGTGGCCCCTGTGCTATTCAAGGAAAAGGAGTACGGGTCCCTTAAGCTGTGTGTGGATTACAGAGGGCTAAACTACATATCTGTGGAGAGCATGTACTGTCTCCCCTGATGTGAGACATTCTGGGGTATTTGGCAAAGGAGAAAATCTTCACTAAACTGGACTTGAGGGAGGCGTACTATCGAGTGAGGATATGAGAGAAGGGTATGAGTGGAAAACCGCATTCAATTGCCTCCAGGCTACTACCAGTTTTGAGTAATGCTCTTCAGGCTGCAGGGAGCTCCTGCTGTATTCATTAACTAATAAATGAAGTCCTGCATGAGCATTTATACAAAGAGGTGTTGATGTACTTGGGTGAGATATTAATATACACTGAGACCCACATGAAACTAGTCATAACAGTACTTAAGAAACTGCAAAGAACCCAACTCTACACAAAGCTGTCCAAGTTTGAGTTTCACAAAACTCACTTGGATTATCTGGGGTACTGTATCTCTAATGAGGGAGTGGAAATGGACACCAGCAAAAAGAAAGCCATACTGGAATGTGAGCCCGTGAACTTTTATTGCCAATTCATTCCCACATTCACCCAGATAGCCCTGTCAATCACTAATCTGCTGAAAACAGGGGGGGGGGGGTAGCAAAACCAAAACTTAGCCAACCTCTGGATTGGTTCCTTGACTGCCAAGCCATTTTTGAAAAGCTGAAACTCCTGTTTGCTGCAGAACTGGTCCTGAAGCACTCTGACCTGGAGAAGCCATTTGTAATACAGGCTGATAATAGTGATATAGCAATAGGGGCAGTCCTACTCCAAAAGAATGCCAAAGAAGAATTTCAACCTTGTGCCTACATTCCTGCAAGTTGTCTGACATTAAAAGGTGCTGGGTTATCTGGGAAAAGGAGGCTTACACCGTCCAATGGGCTCTCATGACGTGGAGACAGTTGTTGGACGTAGCAAAGTCCCATTCAAGATCTGGATGGACCACAAGAACCTAGAAGTGCTGAAGACCCCCCAGAAACTGTCCCAAAGCAAGTCCGATTGGCTCAATATTTTAATTGGTTCAATTTCACATTTCAATAGTTGCCTGGAGGGAAGAACTTCCTTGTAGATGCCCGGTCTCGCATGCCACAATACAACAGCACCCAAGAGGCAGTTGTGACTTCCATCATCCCATCTAGACAGTGCACAGCACCAGCCCTCACTTGATAACAGGCAATGTCCCAACTGGAGCCAGCACAGGATGTAGCACAACTCGAAAGAACCCCTAGCAAGAGACGAGCGGTTACAACAGCACAAAGATGATTTTCCATGAAGGAAGGGTTGGCGTGGAAAGGGACAAAATTTTATGTCCTGGCCAGCCAATGGACCTCGGGTTTGCAGAGGAGTCATGATACAAAGGCAGCAGGACATTTTGAGTTCGTAAAAGCTCTTCACTTAGTTAAGAGGCAGTTCTGGTGGCCAAAGACAAAAAAAGACATAGAGGCATACCTAGCTAGCTGCTCTATGTGTGCTTCGATGAAACGGTTATCCGGGAAATCCCCTGGTCTATTGCAGCTGGTGGCTGATCTGATGAAGCCCTGGGTCTGTATTGACTTTATTGTGGACTTGCCAGAAAGTGCATGGAATACTGTAATCTGGACCATCACGGACTTATTTTCTAAGCAGGCACATTTTGTAACCGCCTGGTCTCTCGCAAAGATATTCGTGCAGCATTATTTATCAGCTGCATGGAGTCCCAAATTACATTATTTTGCAGTTCTCATCAAGATTTTGGTGGGAATTACTCAATCTGATTGACTCCTCACAGGGATTTAGCTCTTCCTATCATCCTAGTACTAATGGTACTTGTGAACGTATGAACTCAGTTTTAGAGTCGTACTTGAGATATTATGTTACACTAACAACAGGCCAATTGGGCTGAACTGTTACCCTTTGCAGAAGGGGCATATAATAACTCCGTGCATTGTAGTATAGGATTTACCCCTTTTTGGGTAGCTAGTGAAGCAAGAGTTTGCACCTATGCCAGAAATCCCATAGGGGCAGCCATCCTCAGCTGAATGGATGGAAACATGGGTGGTGGTATGCAGGGCATTGTAAAAACAGGTGGACAAGAAAAGAGCCCCACAGGGCGAGTTCAAGGTGGTTCCTTAACCTGAGGCAGCCTTGTAAGAAGCTGGGCCCAAAGTACATAGGAATCTTCTAGATTATCTGGATCATAAATATGGTTACTGTAGAGTTGCAGCTGTCAAAAAGCCTCAAGCAAGTGCGCCCAGTGTTTCACTGCCATCTATTGACATCTTTCCATAGTTTGGGATTAAGATCTGCTGCAGAGAAGCGTCCCCCTCCCATCCTAGTCAAAGGAGAGGAGCATTATGAAATCAAGGAGATTCTAGACTTCCAGTATCATAGGGAGAAATATCTGGTGTTATGGAGGGGCTATCATTTAGCTGATGCAGAATGGGTGGCTGCAACAAATGTGAAGGTGGCTAAGTTAGTGCGTAGATTTCATGTTGAACATCCAGGTCGGCCTCAGTGGGGAGAGAGACAAATAATGTTTAATGTGGTATGCACTTCTGTGTTTATTTTCTAGGACTACCATTACTCTGGAGGGTTGGCATGCCAAAGCTGACTTGCTTTTTCAGTCCCTGCATCAACATCCAGCTTGTAGGTTGCCAAACAGAAATGGGAGGAGGGGTTGGTAAATTCCTAGGGTGGGGGGAGGCTAAGGAATGCATGAGAGCCTTGCAGAGAAGAGATAACCACCAAGGCCAGTTCTCCGAGCTACCAGCCAGTGCAAATGTTTTCCCAAAACAAAAGTATTGAGTGTAACTGGTGGACAATGAAGTATGGGCGGCCCATGGGTGAAAGGGGTTTTTTACCCAGGTGGGTTTTTGTGGGAAAACCTCAGAGTTGACTTGCTTCTTCTGTACCTAAATAGATCTTTCAATAAATTTTTACTCTTGGTAGTTCCTAAGTGCCAGGAATTTCTTTTTTTGGATGAGCCATATGGGATGGTTGATAGATATGCAATTTTCAACACAAGAGTTTCAATCTCAAAGTTCTTTGTGATATTAAAAATATCTGGCTAATTCAAATCAGAATATTTTAATTTCAGGCAGAAGAATTTATCAAGGCCATTTATTTTTAAGGACTCATTCATGCTCCCATTGCTAAAAAAATTATTGCCAGGTTACACGTTGCATCTTCTTTCCTTTACAAGGGATTGTATTTTTTATCATCATACAGTATGGGAGAAGAGAGCTTTGCAGTTTGTAGCTGAATATATGATATATGATATATAGATATACTATATGAAAGTACCTTTGGAATGACCTAGTCTATAGGGATTCATTCCCAGACACATATATCTCCCAAGATTTGGCTTCTGCAGGTCATCTTTTAAAATAATCTCTACATTCCATACTTTAAAATGATTGCACAAGTGACATTTGTCCACAAGTGACATGTGGCCACTAGTATCAAGAAACATATTTTCCTTAAAAATTTAGCTATTAATTAAAATCTTCAAACAACAATGCTGAAAAATAAAATATGTTACCAGCAATAACCTAATATCAGTTGCCATACTTTTTGTGGCATTTCTCCTATTTTCTTCCCAAGCACAGCTTTTTTTTTTACAGTGAAGTTATGTGAACCAAGTACCATGACACTGAAAGATGTGATTTAGCAAAATGAATTCCAATACTGGGAGCTTGCTGGCTCCATAGCAACCATTTCACCTCAATGTCCATGCAGACATGCTTTGCATTTCTAGTTCATTTTCAAAGACTTGCTCTGTTGTTTATCTTTATTATATTTGTGCAAACTCCAAACTAGAACAAGAATATTACAAAGGAAAAACATTTGTAATTAATATTTTCTCTTAGATAATTTGTCTATTCTTAAATTCAAAAGGATAATGTTCTTATCTTACATATCAAGTGGTTCTAAATATTGCTAGTTTCCCAGAAACTGGATTTTTGCCTTATAAATATAAGGTAAAGGAACAA
Organism: Crotalus tigris; assembly: GCF_016545835.1. Taxonomy (NCBI): domain Eukaryota; kingdom Metazoa; phylum Chordata; class Lepidosauria; order Squamata; family Viperidae; genus Crotalus; species Crotalus tigris. Next base: position 751,321 of record NW_024097163.1, on the reverse strand, counting down.
TTGAGGTAAGGAGCAATTATGAAAGCTTGAATGCATAATGTTTTCATATGATTATTAGCAAATTTCATGAAATTCAAAGGAAAATGCATTTGCACGTAAGAAATATTTTCAATATAATTTGCACATTTCTATAAATATGGATTGAATCCTAAACCAAAATAGTAAGCACTGTACTGTCACCCTGCCTAATTTAACTTATATGCAGAGCACATCATGAGAAAGGCAGGGCTAGATGAATCAAAAGTTGGAATTAAGATTGCCGGGAGAAATATCAACAACCTAAGATATGCAGATGATACCACGCTAATGGCAGAAAGTGAAGAGGAACTAAAGAGCCTCTTGATGCGGGTGAAGAAGGAGAGTGCAAAAGTTGGCTTGAAACTCAACATTAAGAAAACCAAAATCATGGCATCCGGCCCTCTCAATTCCTGGCAAATAGATGGGGAAGAAATGGAGGTAGTGACAGATTTTATTTTTCTGGGCTCCAAGATCACCTCAGATGGGGACTGCAGCCAAGAAATTAAAAGACGCTTGCTCCTGGGGAGGAAAGCTATGGCAAATCTAGACAGCATACTAAAAAGCAGAGACATCACCCTGCCAACAAAAGTGCGTATAGTCCAGGCCATGGTTTTCCCAGTTGCAATGTATGGCTGTGAAAGTTGGACCATAAGAAAGGCTGAGCGCCAAAGAATTGAGGCCTTTGAACTATGGTGCTGGAGAAGACTCCTGCGAGTCCCTTGGACTGCAAGGCGTTCAAACCGGTCAGTCCTAGAAGAGATCAACCCCGACTGCTCTTTAGAAGGCCAGATCCTGAAGTTGAAACTCAAATACTTTGGCCACCTAATGAGAAGGAAGGACTCACTGGAGAAGGGCCTAATGCTGGGAAAGATTGAGGGCAATAGAAGAAGGGGACGACAGAGAATGAGATGGCTGGATGGAGTCACTGAAGCAGTAGGTGTGAACTTAAATGGACTCCAGAAGATGGTAGAGAACAGGAAGACCTGGAGGAACATTGTCCATGGGGTCGCGATGGGTCGGACACGACTTCGCAATTAACAACAACAACAACAATATACTAGGATGAGAACTTTATTTATTTTTTCTCACAACCTTACAGTGCATCAGACAAGCAGGTTTCTCTGATAAATGGAGAGGTTGCAGTTATGGATTGTTTACACAGAGACTGCTTAAATCCATTTTAGACTGAGAACCTACTAATAAGAAAATAAAATCCAGGTCTCTGAGCTCCATGTCACAATTAATAAAGGATGACTTTAAAGGAATCCCACCCTTTTCTTTACATTTCCTTTATTTGTACAAAAAGCAAGCCTATATTATGATAGAAATGATTCTTATGCTCTTTTAGCCTCTACTGATATTTTAGATATAATTTTACATATGCAACTTTTTAACTGAAACATGAACATAAAATACAATGTTAAAGAAGAAATCTTCTGTTAAAAATATTCTAGAAATATTTAATTCCTATAAACTCAAAAGAAGGAAAACAAAAATGTTATATTATTGACTTTTTCACATCCTTCTTGTCCTGTGTAGTTCTAGTATAATTGGTGGTAATAATTAAAATAGGCTTGATGTATGAAGAAATTTATCTTTCTGCAAAACAATAGCCAATTGCCATTTGACACAGAATGAATGGAATGTGCATTTGCAGGTGTGAGCTGTGAAGTCTGGGAATCAAGGTGATTCAGAGTATATACGAAGTAATGAAAGATTTCTCTCATAACAATTGTCTGATGTTTAATTGGGGAATGTGAATTGCACTGTCAGGGGGATGGGGAGTTTCTATACTTTTAATTTACTGTTCTGGTGCCAATTTAGCCATAGCTGGCTTTCTATTCATGAGTGCCAATATGCTGTACCCAATAAAGTTTTGCATTAGAGATTGGAATGTCTCAGCCGTGCTTACTTATTTGAGATCATCAGTTGGAACCTTGACAGTGGTATTTTAATCCATATTGTCTGGAATGCTGAGATAATTCATGGGTTACAATAATTATTCTGACAGTTTAAGAAGAAATGTTCTTTGCATCAACTTCTATGGATACAACATTTTTTTCTCAATCTGATAACTTCCAAGGTCGCTGGTCAATTAGCAAAAGTAAAATGCATATAAAAGTTTTCGTGTTTATAAAAATATATATTTTTTTAACTGGAAGGCTATATCTCCCTTGCCAAGAATTCATCATATAGAATACATCATGATTCTTTATACAGTATGTTTAGATATGTAGTTTAGGATGCATAATCAGATATCTGGATTACATACACGACTTCTAATTTACTTGATTTTTGAATACAAGACTTCTAATTTACTTGATTTTTGACATGTTATAATGAAATAAGAGCATTTTATTTCAGCTGAATATTGTCTCACTTTCTGCAATTGTAGTTGGTATAAATCTGTTTAAGAGCTTTTTTTCCCTTTCCAGCTGCATGTAGGAGAAAAGGCACAGATTGAAAAACCGTTTTTCACTTTCTTTCCTCACTTGATTCAAATTAAAAGCATGTGAAACAGACTTAGAACTCCAAGCAGTGTCACACATCAAAAAATTAATGTACTTAATAAATGGGTTCATTAGGAAGGAGTCAGAACCAAAGATAATACATTTTTAATGTCACATATAAAAGGACTTCTGTATTCAGTGGAAACAATTATGAATAGTAGTGTACAACTCTCCAAGCAGACTCCTTGCTATTAACGACTGTCAGCATATCTTGAAACCTGCAGAATATTGTCATAGATCACAGTACAACTAATACCTTCATTGTCAGGATAAAGCCATTCAGACTCATGAGGGTGCTTGAATTAAAGATACTTCATGTTTTGTGAACGTTTGGCAAGCTATCCAGCCCATATGCATGTATATGTATATATAAAAGGAGAGTGAAATATAACAGACATATGAGGTAATATCATTACCAAATACTGTTTAAATGTTGTTTAACGAGACTTCTGGATTTGCATCGCAGTAAAACGGACGCAGGAAGGCAGGGCTTTGCCATCCGCGCCCGATTTCCCCCTATTGGAGTCCTGAAAAGGACCTAAAGTTGCCCCAAAGAGGTGATGAAGAAGGAGGGGTGCCTTGTTGATCATAGAGATATGGCAGTCTTTCCATTTGATCCAAGAAAAGCTCTCTAAATCAGCAGGGGAAAGACCAGCCACTCCTCTGCATTAGCTGCTGACAACCAAAGAACAAAAGTTTCAATTAGCACATCGTAAACAGCATGTTTGGAACTGGGTGAGAATATTGATCCTTTCTTTACTATTTTACAACTGAATTTCCTGGGAAAAGCTCCCAAGAAGCTAAAAACTTCCGGATGTGAACAGAAGTGGTGTTTTAAATTTTTTATGGGGGACGGAAATACACAATAGTGAAGTGAAAGTAATACAAAGCTACAGTTTTGATAAATTTGAGAACTGAGATAATTGTTAAGATTTTCTCTTTGGAAAAAAAAATCATTGAGGTGAAATATAAGAAATCCTTTGTTTTAAGAGTGGAAAATGGACTTTGAATGATATCTAGTGATGAATTTGAGTACAGCACTATAACTAGCCCCTTGGCTGCTTGTTGACTTTCAGCTGAAGGGAAAACAGCTGGCAATAAAGGAAAATATTTTGGCATATTTATCATCCTGACCTTCTTGGACTATAAATACCTACTGAGCTTGGACTTTTAATCTCAAGAGCTAGTGGGAGAGAAAGAAAAAAATTGACTTTTGAATACATGTGGCTGCAGGGAGGTTGAACATTTTGAATACTTGGAACATTGTGGATTACAATCTGGCCTGACTGATAATTTTCAGGACACTTGAGACAAAGCTTTACCATAAAATATTGCTATTATGACTGGATTATAAGGGCTATATACAAAGATCAGAAAACTAGAGGAAATTTTGTTCCACTCTTACTGAGACTGATGATACTAGTGGATTTCTAGGAATGATGCCTCAAGAAAAAACAAATACCTTTCAGAAAGAAATACTTTCTATGTTGCAGCAAATTCATCAAACAATTGTTGTACACAAAGAGGATATAAAAAGAAAAACATAATGAGAGTAAAAATAACATAGATGATATAAATGACCAAATCTCCAAATTGAAGCTACAACTGGAAAGTTCCCAGATAACGACTACAAAGTATGAACAAATAAACTAGAAACCAGAGGATGAAGCAGAAGAAATGGACCTAGACATGGAGGAGATAGGAGAAGGGAAATATGTACTACCATATACAAATAAAACACTGCAAGACCTACAATGAAAATACAAAAGACCCTTTACTCCTTTCTCTAAAATACACCTGAGGATAAATTTGTTGTTTAACTATACAGTAAGTAAATATATGATTTAAGTACATTAAGTATGCATCCATAAATGGTTAGTTTTATTTATCCTTATACAAAGAACTCTGAGAATTTAAAATAAAATATTACAACTAACCTGATGAAGATCATTACCCAGTGCATATTCCTGGAAATAACCTGGTGCTGCAGATGATGCTCTGATAGCTTGCCATAATTTATAATGGCAACCTCCAAGATAGTGAGACTTTACTCCAGGGAAGTGATTGTAATTTCTAAATACAAAGGCTTTCAGTGGTGTTCCTCTGCTTACAATAGTGCTTATGGCAGCCACCTAATAAAAACAAAATTTTACCCAATTATCGCTATCCCTACAACAATCAGCTATTAACACATTAGATCAATCTAGGATTACATCTTTCATATTCATATGTATATATGTGTATTTATACACCCAAACACATATATATAGAAACACACATATACAGAATAAATAGGATGTAGATTGGCAATTTGGACTCAAGCACGGCGTGAGGGTGTGAGCTATCATTCTTGTGCCAGTCCCTGCCAACCTCGCAGTTCAAAAGCTTGCAAATGCAAGTAGATAAATAGCTACCAATTTGGTGAGAAGGTAAGAGTGTTCCGTATACCTCGGCATATAGTCATGCTAGCCACATGATCACAGAAGTGTTTTTGAACAATGCTGGCTCCCTTGGCTAAGAGATGAGCACCGCCCCCTAGAGTTGGACACCACTGGACAAAGGAAACCTTTACTTTTGTTTTTACTTTTATTTTTTTACTAGGCTTGTTGATATGGCCTCAAATTCATATTTGAAGAAGAAATAAAATGAGCCTCCTGCCCCTCATTCCATCATGTCCCTATACATTCCATTTCATCAGTACTAGCCTTTGTCTTCTGAAGTCATGTATTTTGCTCAGTTTTGATATTCACATTATAAGTATTTTTGATATAATTGAATATAATAGAGTGAGAAATTATGGCATTATTGAAAACAAAACAAATCTTTCTACTTTTAACACAAATCTTTCTATTCACACCACATATAATCTCAAAGCATACTAATTGTTACTATTTCTGAAAGAAACTGTGTCCTTCTATTCCTCCATCAGTATAAAGCAATTTTCTTAAGAAAAATAAACTGTACATAAAATGAAAGTGAACGAAATCTTTAACATGCTTCAGAGATTATAAATGAAAATGGAATGTATTATTGTTTCCCAGCATAAAACTATAAACACAGGATCTCTGTATAGTGATGGACATAAATTGACCAATTCTGCATTGAACTGTTACTCCTAGTAAGCCAGCAAATAAACATTTTTATATGTTTCCTAGTGCACAGACTTGCCTTTGTCAGTAAAAACATTTGTTATACCTCTCTAGTTTTTCCACCAACCCAATCACAAAATGCTATTCAACTAAGTTAATAAATCTAAAAAAATCTCTTATATCTTCTAATCTAAGCAGTTTTAACAATCTTGGGGTAAAAAGTTGGGAATTAAAATCAAATACATAGGTCAAGCTGAAATATGATGAATTTCTTTTTCGTGTGAGATATCAGCAATGCTTAGTTTTGAGTGTGTTGAGATAGTCAATATTTTTAGAAAATGAAAGAAAGCACACTAAGATTGTGTTACAAATGATTGTTAACATGGATTGAATTATTATTCTGTCAATCTAACAATGTTAAAAAATAAGTAAAGTAACTCAACTTTACACACTTTACAAGTCTCTACAAACATAACAGAATATGACCAAAATTTTTAGGGTAGGAGAAGCTAGTTAAAAAAACCAAGAGTTTGAAAATAGGCTGGATCTAGCTGGAGTTTATTAAGAAAAAATATTGAGGAAAACTTTCTTATTGCATTCCATAGGACAGGGCTTTTCAACCAGTGGCACGGGTACCACCTGTGGTACATTGGCACCTGGCAGGTGGTACGCGACCATCCTAGAAAAGTGGTAGCCCGAGCGAGAGATGGCTGGAGCTGCAGGGCTGTCAGAGCTCAGCGGAAGCGCCAGGATCAGTGCCGCTTTCCAGCTGATCAGCGCTTCTTCGGGGCCAGGATTAGCCCCAGGCTCCAGCTAGAGCTTGGCATTGATCCTGATGCTTCTGCTGAACCGTGAAGAAGCACCAATCTGCTGGAAAGCAGCACTGATCCTGGTGCTTCTGCTGAGCCCTGAAGAAGCACCAATCAGCTGGAAAGCAGCATTGATCCTGGCGCTTCTGCTGAGCCCAGAAGTGTCGATCAGCTGGAATGTTGCAGCATCTCCAAGATCTTGTGATTTATATTCAGATGCTTGGCAACTGATTCATATTTATGATGGTCACAGTGTCCCAGGGTCATGTGAAGTGACCAAAACCTGCTGCAACCACCCAGCAGACAGGGGGAATAAAAACCAAACACCCCCCCACCCCACCCCCGCTGCCAATCCTCAACAGAAATGCTCACAACAATGAAAACCTCGGACAGAAGGAAGAGCACGGCCGGGTGGGTAGGCAGGTGTCTTGCTTGGCTGTGGCTTGGGGGGCACTTTTTTTCAGTGCCATTGTAACTTCTAACAGCCACTAAGCAAACTGTTGTAAGTCGAGGACTACCTGTACTGTGGAGGAATTTGCACGTGCAGCAAACTGCCATGCATTGCCCCCCACAAACCTCATAACCTTTTGATACCCTTTGTCCCAAGGAAGCAGCCAAAAGATCACCCCCTTTTGACTTAATATCTTACCTACCTAAATAATAAGTTTCCCCTTATCTCTTCCTGTCTTTATCTCTTCTTGTCTTTATCAGTTCTTTCTCCTTTTCTAATTTACCTGTATTTGTTTTACCTGCTCTCAACAGGTAATGTGTTACTAGAAAATAATTGCTTATATGAAGGAATTTTTCAATTACTTTATGTCAACAACTAAAGGTTAAACTTCTAAATGTAAAATGTCAGCAGTTAATGGTAAAGCCTATGTATGTAAAAAGTATATAAAAAACAATAAACTCAGAGTTGGAGAAGCTGTGTGAAGCTGTGTCATGCAGCTTCAAAACCTCTGCTCAAGACATGCCTGAGTCTTTTTCTTAGCATCGTTACAAATGGTGCCTTGAACTGGGACATCCCCTTCCAAGGGAAAGCAGCAACCAACATATTTACAGTCATCTGGAACAGACCCCTTGGTGCACCTTCTCGTCTTCTCGTCCTGCGAGATTTCTCAAACTGTAAGTATGGGCTGCGATATATCTCACCATCAGCAAAAGCATGTAAGGGAGTTAAAGTTTCTCTTACACAAATCGGGCATGACCATGCCTGAAAGGGAGCTTAGGAAGCTGGTGGGTGAGATAGGAAAAAACTGTCCTTGGTATCCTGAAAGGGGGACACTCCAACTTAAGATTGGGAAAGAATAGGTAACACCCTTCATCAGGAACCCCGAGCCTCAGTGGATGTTTTGCATTGTTGGCATCAATGTCGCCATGCAGTGGAAAAATATGGAGCTGATGCAGTACAATTTAGTTCTACTCCCTCTCCAGGTTTTAATCATGAAAAGGTTTCAGTTCCATCAGCTCCTATATCTTCCATGATAGATGTAACACCTTCAGAGCAAAAGAATTCTAGATCTTATGTTTCTATTCGCCATGTATTAGAAAATCAAATGGCGAAAGGAGAGGGAGATATGCAGGAAATAGCAGATATGCTCTCAGTTTGTCCTGTACATTTGACTGGGCAGGTAGATGAGAATGGAGCCCCAGTGGTTGAATATCGATCACTTTCTTATGCAATCTTAACAGAATTGCGTAAGGGTATAAGAGATACTGGGTTAGGTAGTTCATATGTGCAAGGTATGTTAGAAGCAACAATGAGGAATCGTGTTTTGGTACCAGAAGATTGGAAAACAACAATTCGCATGTTATTAACACCAGCTCAGTATGTGGTATGGGAAAGTGAGTTTAGACATCAATGTGCATTAAGAGCAGCAACTTCTGGAGGTGCTTACCTCCCAGAGCAGTTATATGGCTCTGGTGATTACACTCCAGTGGATGCACAAATTGTTTTGCCTATAGCTACTCTTCAAATACCCTCTGAATGTGCTTACAAAGCTTTTGGAAAAGTTCCTATAATTGGGAAACCATCTCAAGCATTTTCAAATATTCGTCAAAAGGCAAATGAACCATATGCAGATTTTATTAACCGTCTGCAAGATGCCTTGAGACGACAAATTGATAATCCTGATGCCCAAGCTGAATTGCTTATGAAATTGGCTAAAGAAAATGCCACCTCTCAATGTAAACGGGCCATCATTGGATTGGGAGCTCAACCAGATTTAGCAGAAATGATAAAAGCATGTCAGGATATTGGGACTGTTTCTTTTCAAACTAATCTCTTAGCTGCAGCTCTTACAAAACCTCAGGGGAAATGTTATAATTGTGGTAAAATTGGACACTTTAAACAGGATTGCAGAAATCCTGGGGGAGGAAAGTATGCCTCCCGACCATTTAAAAATAATACTGGGAGACGTCCAAAAACAAAATGCCCTAAGTGTAATAAGGGATTTCATTGGGCTAATGAATGTAGGTCGGGAAACTTCAAAGCGGGCCGGTCTCTGGCCCCGGTCCAAACAGAGACCCTTCAGTAATTCCATCAACAATTAACAATAGCCCTGCTGCCACTAGAGGGAGTGCTGGGATAGATTTAACTATCCAACAAGAAGTATGTTTCAAATTTCCGGGAGAAGTACAAATAATTCCTTCACAACTTTCTGGACCTCTCCCTTCTGGATATGTTGGATTAATTTTGCCTCGCTCTAGCATGGGAAAAAAGGGAATTTTTGTAATACCTGGAGTAATTGATTCTGACTATACAGGTGTCATCTTTATTCAATTATGGACTAACATGCCACAGACTTTGCCAAGTAATACTAGTCCTGCACAATTACTCCATTTGCCCTATTTTGTCCCTGCAGGGGGTCGTGATAGGGATTGAGGGGACGGCAGGTTTGGTTCCACAGATCCTGTTGTAATTGCATTAACCACCCCAATCACTGCCCAAAGACCTTGTCAGACAGTCTTTTTTCCGGGTAAGCCTTTTGAGGGCATAATTGATACAGGGGCTGATGTTTCAGTAATTTCAGCTAAAGATTGGCCTGCATCTTGGCCCACTGACCCATGCCCTAGTGTCTGGGGTGTAGGAGGGCGACAAGGTACACGACAAAGTACACAATTTCTTTCTGCAAGTCTTCCTAATTCTACTGTAACTGTTCAACTTCGTCCTTTCATTCTTGACATTCATGTCAACCTTTGGGGAAGAGACTTGCTTAGTAAATGGGGGGCTACTGTCACCTTCGATGAATAAACTTACCCTTAACTTGGTTAACTACTACCCCTGTTTGGGTGGAATAATGGCCTCTTCCTCTGTACAAATTACAGGCCTTAAAAATTCTTGTTCAAGAACAATTACAAGCCAAACACATTGCCCCTTCCACTAGTCCATGGAACACTCCAGTTTTTGTTATCAAAAATAAGAAGTTTGTAACAAAAATTTTTCCTGTCTCTTTTGTTTTTCAACTGGTTGTGTTGCTTTAAGAGCAAGAGAGACCAAAAGAAAGAAGGAAGGGGGGGGGGAAACTGTTCATTTTAAACTTTTTTTTCCTTCTCTGCTTAGAATTCCAGTTTGCGAATGGAGATGAAATTTAATCCCCGCTCTTGCAGTTTCAGTAGCAAAACTTAAGTTTTATAAATGTTTAACCTACTTAATAGAAATCTGTTTCCATCTTTAATTAACTTGGAATTTAACTTATTGACCAAAGGAAAACAACATAGGAATTGTCACTTAACACTTTTGATATTTCTTACTAGTAAAATACTTACAGGAGTATTAGCTGTGTTAGAAGCGCAAAAAGTATATTGTATTGAATGGCTTTACTTATCCCATCCCAAAATGTTTTATCTTTTATCCAGGCTGTTGCTGAAATAACCTCAGGACACAATCAAGCTTGTCCTTGAAATGGGACTGATTTAATTAATATTGTTTTTTCTTATCCCCAAATTTAATTTTCAATTTTGTTTTCAGAATAACTTATCTCTTCTGCTGCTATTTTAGCTTTCCACACCTTTTCTCAACAGACTTTTAACTTAATCTCTGACTCTCATTATGTGTGACAATTTATTTTTAATCTTACAGGTGCTTACATCACGCCCAGGATCAACTCCAATCTTATGGCTTTGTTTTTAACTTTACAGCAGCTATTCTTTGTTTCTCACATATGTATCGGTCCTTTAAGGACTGCCTTCATAAACAATTAAAAAAGGAGGGATCAAGGGTACCTAATTTGCAATTTGCATCAAGTCAATAAAGTCTTAATAACTTTAAACCAGCTAAATATTTCTTTTCAAAACACTACTGCCTACCAGCGTCACTTTCAGCAGAAAGCTGTGCTTCCTAATCCATTGGTATATTATCAGCAATTGCCTAATAAAACCTGCCTAAGGTCCAATTCCCTTACTAACTTGGAGCAAGGCTATGCTCTGTGCTTGCTCCTACAGGCCCTCTTTGGATTTCAGCCCAGTGTGTGCAACCAGCCAAAGATGTCATGGCATCAAGTCCAGAACCCAATACTGAAAATGAAGCAGGTGACTCTTCAGACAGCACAACATCCCTTTCGCTCTTGCCATCGCAGTCAGCCAACAACCTGGGGTGATGCGAAGAACCTAACATCCAAAGCGCAGGAGGTTCTGAGGCAACAGGGAAAAGAACTTGCACCAGAGAATTCATGCGCTGCCTTATTTGTGGTTTTGACTTCAAATTCCTTAGTCATTCTTTGCCTCTCTTTCCTTCTTAATTGCTGTGTGGGGGCTCAAGCTCTTCAATCTCATCCTTTAGAATCACGGATGAAATATAATATTTGGGTGCAATTAGCTAAATGTAACACAAGACAAGTACTTAATGATCATCTAGCCGGCCACATTGGACCAGCCTGGGACACAGAGGGGCAATACTATTTTTTTTTAGAGAATGTTTGCTGTGGGTGTGAGTATGCATGTAGATGAATGGTGGCCCTGTTATATATAAATTTATTATTGTATTTAGGGTGTATGAATGCGGAAATTTTTTATTTTTTATGTATATAAATTGAGTGTGAATGTGTATTGAGTGTTTGGGGTATGAGAATGGTGGAGTCGGGGGTGGAGCCTGGTACCCCCTCTGCTGAGTGCAATAGTTTGGTTTGTATGGAAAGCGAGTCCGGTCAGGAAGGGAGAAGGCTGGTGAGGGTGGAGGTATTCCGGGGAGGGGAGACTGGGATGGGCAGATATGGTGGGAGCCGAGGGGCAGGCCATCTTTGGGGAACGAGGACTCGCTATGTTAGAGCAATTCCTTGTTCCGGCCCCTCAAAAGGCTCATCCTGTAGTACTGGTGACAGGGGAGTACAGGGCCCTGATTGCAGGCTGCTGTTGCTTAATGCCAGGTCCGTTGTCAGCAAAGCCCCCCTTGTCCGTGATTTAATATTGGACAGCGGGGAGGACCTGGCATGTATAACCGAAACCTGGCTGGGCCCTGAGGGGGGGTGTTTCCCTCTCAGAGATGTGCCCGGACGGGTTTGTGGTGCTTCATCAGCCTCGACATCAGGGCAGGGGTGGGGGAGTGGCAGTCATCGCTCGGAAGTCCTTGAGCCCTCGTGGGATTCCTGCCCCGGAGGTTGTTGGGTGTGAGTCCCTCCTATTGAAGTTGGGTTCACGGGTTCAGTTGGGCTTGCTGCTGACGTACCTACCTCCCAGCTGCGTTGCAACAGCCCTGCCTGCACTGCTGGAGTCAGTAGCCGGGTTGGCGGTGGAGTTCCCCAGACTTATAGTACTGGGGGACTTTAATCTGCCATCACTCGGTGATCGCTCAGAGGCGACGCAGGAGTTCATGGCTTCCATGGCAACCATGGACCTGACCCAGGTAATTCAGGACCCAACTCATAGGGGTGGTCACACACTCGACCTTGTGTTTCTCTCGGGGCAATGGAGACATGATCTGGAATTAAGGGGAATAGAGATCTCGCCCTTGTCATGGACAGATCATTTCCTATTGAGGCTGGACTTCAGAGCATCACTCCCCCATCGCAGGGAGAGGGAGCCGACTAGGTGGTTCCGCCCCAGGCGCCTAATGGACCCAGATCGGTTCCAGGAGGAGCTTGGGGAAATACCTGACTCCCTTGTCCACAACTCGTCCGGGTCCCTGGTTGCGGCCTGGAATGAGGCGGCGTCCGGGGCCCTGGATCGAATTGCACCTTTGTGACCTCTCTGTGGTGGTGGTCCCCGGAGGGCCCTTTGGTTTACTGAGGAGGTCCGGGAGATGAAGCGCCACAAGAGACGTCTAGAGCGACGTTGGAGGGCCAGTAACTCTGAATCTGACTGATCACTATTAAGAGCCTATCTTAGTACTTATTTAGTGGCGATAAGGGTGGCAAAGCGTGTTCACTTTTCCGCACTTATTGCGTCCGCAGAATCTCGCCCGGCCGCCTTGTTTAGGGTGACCCGCTCCCTTCTTAAAGTGGAGGAGGCGGAGGAACCCTTGCAGGGGAGAGCTGAGGAGTTTGTTCAGTTTCTGTCGGACAAAATCGCTCAGATTCAGAGAGACCTGGACTCCGACTGGGCAGTGCCAGCCGAGTTGCCAGGGGCTGGTCTTAGTCATGTTATCTGGAGCGAGTTTGAGCCTGTGACCCCTGATGAAGTGGACAAGGCCGTGAGGGCAATGAATGCCGCCACCTGTTTATTGGACCCGTGCCCCTCCTGGCTGGTTTCTGCCAGTAGGGAGGTGACACGAGGCTGGCTCCAGGCAATAATCAATGCCTCCTTGATGGAGGTGTCTTTCCCGCAACCTTTAAAGGAAGTGGTGGTGAGGCCCCTCCTCAAGAAGCCTTCCCTGGACCCAGATGTTTTGAAGAACTTTCATCCCGTCTCCAACCTCCCCTTTGTGGGGAAGGTTGTAGAGAAGGTGGTGGCGTCTCAACTCTTGCAATCCTTGGAGGAAACCAATTATCTGGACCCTTTTCAATCTGGTTTCAGGCCCGGCTACAGCACTGAGACTGCTTTGGTCGCACTGACCGATGACCTCTGGCGAGCCTGGGATAGGGGTTATTCCTCTATCCTGGTGCTTCTTGACCTCGCAGCGGCTTTCGATACCATCGACCATGGTATCCTTCTGCATCATCTCGGAGAGGTGGGGGTGGGCGGCACCATGTTGCGGTGGTTCTCCTCCTACCTCTCTGACAAGTCGCAGTCGGTGTTGGCGGGCGGACAGAGATCGACCCCTAGGCGCCTCGATTATGGGGTGCCTCAGGGCTCGGTCCTGTCCCCCTCCTTTTTAACATCTACATGAAACCGCTGGGTGAGATCATTCGGCAACACGGGGTGAGGTATCATCAGTATGCGGATGATACCCAATTGTATTTCTCCACCCCGTGTCCTTTCAGTGAAGCAGTCGACGTGATGTGCCGGTGCCTGGAAGATGTGAGGGTCTGGATGGGGGTGAACAGGCTTAGACTCAACCTGACAAGACCGAGTGGCTCTGGGTCTTGCCTCCCAAAGGCCAACTGGATGGTCCATCATTAGTCCTGGGGGGGGGCAAATTTACCTCCCTCAGTGCAGGCACGCAACTTGGGTGTCCTCCTGGACTCACAGCTAAATTTGGAACAACATCTATTGGCTGTGGCCAGGGGGACCTTTGCACAGGTTCGCCTAGTGCACCAGTTGCGGCCTTATTTGGACCGGGAGGCTTTACTCACAATCACTCATGCCCTTGTCACCTCAAGACTGGATTACTGTAACGCGCTCTACATGGGGCTACCCTTGAAGGGCGTTCGGAGACTGCAGTTGGTTCAGAACGCAGCCGCGAGAGCGATTGTGGGCGCGCCAAGGTACGCCCACGAGTCACCGATCCTCCGCGAGCTGCACTGGCTTCCTGTGGGTCTCCGGACGCAATTCAAGGTGTTGGTTATCACCTTCAAAGCCCTTCATGGCATAGGGCCAGGTTACTTACAGGACCGCATTCTGCCGCACAGCTCCCAGAGACCGGTGAGGTCCCATAGATTGGGCCTCCTTCAGGTCCCGTCGGCCAGACAATGTCGGCTGGCGGGCCCTCAGGGAAGGGCCTTTTCTGTGGTGGCTCCGACCTGGTGGAATCAACTTCCCCCCGAGGTTCGAACTACTCCCACCCTGCCGGCCTTTAAGAAAGCCGTTAAAACTCTCCTGTTCTGGCAGGCCTGGGGCTGATGTCCCCGGGGGGCCGGGATATGATCGGACTCGCGGTATGACTGGATTATTTTATTCTTTTATGACTGTTTTTAACCTTGTACGCTGCCCTGAGTCCTTTGGGATTGGGCGGCATATAAATATTTGTAAATAAATAAATAAGTGACAGACTTTTGTATTTCTGAATCATATGACATGGAAAATCTACTCTCTACCTGTTTTATACCTGTGTATGTCCCAGCTTCAGTTTATTTGTTATTTCAATGTTTCTGATCAATCTGGCGTTATTCAAAAGCAAATTAATGTTTTACATAATTTGGCTTCTGATTTAAAAATTGATACCTTAGGAAATTGGTGGAGTGCTCTATGGTCATGGCTTCCCACTGGCCTTCTTGGAAAGATTGTTCAGTATCTCATTATAATAGTTGCTATCCTTATCAGCTGTGGTTGTTTATTTCAATGTCTTTTTTCTTTACTTAATAAGATGTCTTGCAATCTTCCATACTAAGCTAAGACCCACTAACTACTCCTGCTTAAGATGTCTTCATTAATAAAATAGAAAAAGGTGGGATGTGGAGGAATTTGCACGTGCAGCAAACTGCCATGCATTGCCCCCACAAACCTCATAACCTTTTGATACCCTTTGTCCCAAGGAAGCAGCCAAAAGATCACCCCCTTTTGACTTAATATCTTACCTACCTAAATAATAAGTTCCCCCTTATCTCTTCCTGTCTTTATCTCTTCTTGTCTTTATCAGTTCTTTCTCCTTTTCTAATTTACCCGTATTTGTTTTTACCTGCTCTCAACAGGTAATGTGTTACTAGAAAATAATTGCTTATATGAAGGAATTTTTCAATTACTTTATGTCAACAACTAAAGGTTAAACTTCTAAATGTAAAATGTCAGCAGTTAATGGTAAAGCCTATGTATGTAAAAAGTATATAAAAAACAATAAACTCAGAGTTGGAGAAGCTGTGTGAAGCTGTGTCATGCAGCTTCAAAACCTCTGCTCAAGACATGCCTGAGTCTTTTTCTTAGCATCGTTACACTGTACTTTATTACTTTTTTGACACCTTGCTAGGCGACTGGTGGTACTTGGATATTGCCATATCCTAAAAGTGGTACAATGGGTGAAAAGGTTGAAAAGCCCTGCCATAGGAGAGGCTTCTGGTCAGTAGACTGGAACATTGTTGATTGTTCCATTGTAAATTCACTACTCCTGGTTCATATGACCCAAAATAGACCTTATTTCTCGCTTGGGAAAGATTCCTTGGATGAAAATCCTAAAGGGGAAAACAACCCAGGAAGTGTGGGAAACTCTGAAAAATATGATCATAAAAGCCCAATCCAGCACAATACCACTGAAAAAGAAAAACAAGAAATTCAAGAAGAAACCAGCATGGCTGCACAAAGATCTCTGACAAATTGAATGACAAAAAGGACAAGTACAAAAAATGGAAAGAGGAACACATAACTAAGGCAGAGTATCAGCAGACAGCCAGAATCTGCAATGAAGAAGTCAGGAAAGCAAAGGCTCAGAAAGAACAAAGACTTGCAACAAAAATCAAAGATAATAAAAACATTTTCTTTCAATATATATAACAACAACAACAACAACAACAACTTCATCTACCAAGGCAAATAGGTGGGTGTGGAATGCTACAAGTACATCAGATGGTTGAAGAAGAAAAAATGGCTTTGGAAGAATATCTGAAGAACAATGATGAAGGTGCTCTGAAATTAGTATATCAGGAAGGCTTACTGATTACTGGAGAGACCAAACTGGCCTACAAGAAAGACCAAATGAAGAACAGAATTGAGGCATGGGAAGAGAAAGCACTACATGGCCAATACATTAAAAAAATAGCTGGGAAAGCAGATAATAACAAGACCTGGCAATGGCTAAGAGCAGGAAAATTGAAGAAAGAGACCGAGGGACTAATTCTGGCTGCACAAGACCAAGCCTTAAGGACAAATGCATATAAAGTCAAAATTGAGAAGACAGCAACAGACAGTAAATGCCACCTATGCAAAGAAGCTGAAGAAACAGTGGACCACCTGGTAAGCTGTTGCAAGAAGATTGCACAGACTGACTACAAGCAGCGGCATGACAAAGTAGCAACAATGGTGCATTGGAAGATCTGCAAAAAATATCATTTGCCTGTAAGCAAAAACTGGTGGGATCATAAAATAGAGAAAGTCATAGAAAATGATAAAATTAAACTGCTCTGGGACTTCAGAATTCAAACAGACAAGCACCTGCAACATAACGCCCCAGACTTAACTATTGTCGATAAGAAAGACAAAAAAGTCTGGATAGTGGATGTGGCAGTGCCTGGAGACAGCAGAATAGACGAGAAAGAACTGGAGAAGATAACAAAATACAAAGACCTATAAATAGAAATAGAAAGACTGTGGCAAAAGCAAGCAAGGGTAGTACCAATAGTAATAGGCTCCTTGGGTGCAATCCCAAAACAACTGGACCACCACTTGAACACCATTGGCATTGACAAATTCGCTATTAGTCAATTGCAAAAGGCGGCCTTACTAGGAACTGCTTCCATCCTGCGACGATACCTGTAATACCATCAAACATCCACATCTGCCTATCCCAGGTCCTGGTAAGGACTCGATAGGTAGACAAAATGCCAAATCCAGTCTGAACATCTAGCTGACTATGCGATGATCCATAATAATAATAATAAAAATCAAGGAAACAGTTGGTCCACTAAAGAGAGAAGACAGCAAGGAAGTAACAGGCAGAAGAGAAAAAGCAGAGCTACTTAACTCATTCTTTGCATTGATCTTCATGCAAAAAGAAATTATAGCCAAGCCCACGAAAAACATAACTGAAAAAGACAGACTAGAAATAAAAGTTAAAATAAGCAAAAATATGGTAAGAGAACACCTGTCTAATCTTGATGAACATAAATCACCAGGACCTAATGGACTACACCCCAGAGTCCTGAAGAAGCTGGCAGATGTCATCTCAGAACCACTGTACCATATCTTTCAAAAATCCTGGAGCACCGGGGAACTACAAGAGGATTGAAAAAGAGCTGAGATAGTCCCATCTTCAAAAAAAAGGGGGGGGGAAACAGACCCAGGAAACTACCGTTCAATCAGCCTAACATCAATACGTGGGAAGATACTGGAAAAGATAATCAAAATCAGATCTGCAAACATCTAGAAATAAAGTTATAACTAGAAACCTGCACGAGTTTGTTAAAAACAGATCATGCCAAACCAATCTTATTTCATTCTTTGATCAGGTGACTAAATTAGTGGACCAACGGAATGCTGTGGACATGGTATACTTGGACTTCAGCAAGGCATGTGACAAAGTAGACCACAACCTACTTCTTGGAAAGCTTTAAAAAAGTGGGATAGACAGTATTACCATCAGATGGATTTTTAACTGGCTGACAAACCACACTCAAAGAGTAGTCCTTAATGGTACTATGTCTACATGGAGGGAAGTAAACAGTGGGGTACCACAAGGTTCTGTCCTACACCCAGTACTCTTCAACATCTTCATAAACGACCCAGATGAGGGAATAGAAAGGGAACATATCAAATTTGCAGATGACACTAAGTTGGCAGGAATAGCCAACCCCCTATGATAGGCTCAAGATCCAGAGGGATTTTGACAGACTTGAATACTGGGCCCTATTTAACAAAATGAAATTCAACATAGAGAAAAGTAAAGTCTTACACTTAGGCAAGAAAAATCAAAAGTACACATATAGATTGGGTGAAATCAGGCTCAATAGCAGCAACTGTGAAAGGGATCTTGGAGTCTTAGTGGACAATCAATTAAATATGAGTCAACAGTGTGCAGCAGCAGCCAAAAAAGCCAATGCAATCTTAAGTTGCATTAACAGAGGGATTCAATCAAGATCAGGTGAGGTACCCTATAAAGCCTTAGTAAGACCACACCTAGAATACTGCAACCAATTTTGGTCTCCACACTATAAAAAAGAAGTTGAGACTCTAGAAAAAGTGCCGAGAAGAGCAACAAAGATGATTAGAAGACTGGAGGCTAAAACATATGAACAGTTACAAAAACTGGGCATGGCTAGTCTAGTGAATGACGAGGGGAGAAATGATAGCAATATTCCGATATTTGAGGGGTTGTGGAAACTACTTTTAAAATTTCTGGACTTCAATTTTCTAGAGGATTTTATATCTTTAACTGACTCTGCTGAACTTCTTTGCCTTTAAAATAAAGACTGCCTAAATCAGCGGTTCTCAACTTGTGGGCCGTGACCCCTTTGGGGGTCAAATGACCCTTTCACAGGGGTCGCCTAAGACCATCGTAAAACATATATTTCCGATGGTCTTAGGAACTGAGACACTGCTCCTCTATCCGTCTCCAGGCGGATAAAAACAACACAGAGAATGGTAAGACTTAAAGCATCAAAGGAGCAACTCCCCGCCTCTCAGGTAGAGCTAGCAAGAGCCAACGACTCAGCCCACCTTCTCCCAGCCTTTTCACCAATCAGAAGCCACGGCCCGAACATTGGCATCCGTGACGTATCTTCCCGGGAATCTGTGAAGCCGGCGGAGCTGCTCCAGATCGCGCTTGCGTGCAGTCGCTCGCGCTTTGGTGGAAGAGGGGAGATGGACTGGCAGGGAGTTAGGGGGGTGAGGCAGGAGGAGGAAGGAGGGAGGGAGGGAGGGAGGGAAGGAAGGGTTGTTAGCTGTGGAATCAGCACGCCGGAGGGCTTTGCCGTGGGGGTGGATTCCTTTTGTATTTTGATTCCCTCCCTTTTGGAGGGAGGAATGGACATTTTATGATCTGGGGGAAAAAAATCTGGTGTCTGTGAATAAAAGCTCCGGCGATCATCTTTTCTTTCCGCCAGCTCGCCTTGATGCATTCAGTGCAATTGCTTTTTTAAATAGTGCTTTTGGATTGTATTTTTAAAAAAATCTTAGCTTTTTTAAAAAAAAAAACACTGGAAAGCGCATTCTTAGAACAAGGTGCAGACTTGGTACCCCCCCTCTCTCTCTCCTGCGCCCCCCAATCCCCGAGTATTTTTATTTTTAGTTGGCAAAATCAGATCTCCAGCTGCTAAAAATGAATAGTGGCTTGTGAGGGAGGGGGGCTGCTGTGGGCAGCAGAAGACAGGCTGGTGCATCCGAGGTGTTGTTCACTCGCTCACCTCCTTTCTGTTGAACCCCCCCCCCCGTCTAGATCTTGAGTTGCTGCTTTGCGCGGGCATGAGCCAGGATGGCCATTCGTGGGGTTGGTCTCTGCCCTTGCGTGGGGGGGTTACAAGCACCTTAATTGAGTCTCCCCACCCCCATCCATGGGATTTTCCTCGGGATTGCTAGGAGCTGCGCTTAAACTCGGAATCGCCCGGCTGCAAGCGAAGAGAAGGGAGTTGGCGCAGGCGAGAAAGCCAGCAAGTCAGCTTGCCAGCCCAAATTGCAAACTTCCCTTTGCCTTTTTCGTCATGAATTGGGAGCAAGCCAACTTTGGGATTTTCCCTCCTCCCGCCTTTAAATGGCTTCCTTTTATTCTGCCTCCCACTTGGTCGGGATCCAAAGGCGAGGCTCTGATTGGGGAAGTGTATACTCCACTGCCAGAAATTGTTAGGAAAAAGGAAATGCATTGAGAGAGGGACTTGTCAAAAAACATTTAGATGAGAATCAAGTACGTTCAGTGGAAGGTGAAAATGTTGGAAGGAGGGAATGAAATCACTGGAATCTGGGACAACTGTAAAGTCGTATCCTTCTGTTTTGGGAAACTTCCATGAAAAAGTAGTCACGTAACTCCTCACTTCATCCACAAAATGTTACAGGGGTTCTGATTTTTTATGTATAAACCTTTTCCTTTCTTCCATTCTCTTGCTGCTTTTCCTTCAATTGGTCATGTGATCAAAATGTGGATGCTTAGCAACTGGCCTGTATTTATGATGGTTGCAGTGTCCCAGGGTCATGTGATTATTTTTAGCAATCTTTTGACAAGCAAGGTCAATGGGGAAGCCAGATTCATTTAACAACTGTGTTCCTAACTTAATAACTGCAGTGATTCACTTAACAAGTGCAGCAAGAAAGGTTGTAAAATGGGTGCAACTCACTTAACAACTGCCTTGCTTAGCAACAGAAATGTTCGGTTCAATCATGGTCGTAAGTTGAGGACTACCTGTAATTGTGGAATTCCTTTTGTTGGATAGTTCTATCTTCTGGAGTCTACTCTAGAGTCTGATCCTGATTATCAGATATTTACATTACGATTCGTAACAGTAACAAAATTACAGTTATGAAGTAGCAACGAAAATAATTTTATGGTTGGGGTCACCACAACATAAGGAATTGTATTAAAGGGTCACGGCATTAGGAAGGTTGAGAACCACTGGCCTAAATGGTGTTTTGATCCTGTTGTGAGGAGGGGGAGAAATAGTTCCGTTTTTACTTGCTTCTGATTGGACAGGCTGTGTGAAATAATATCTTTAAATTTTGGTGATCCAATTCTCAAGTCTGAGGAGGAGTTAGAATAAGAAGGACATATCTGCCATTGGTTTACATGTTTACAATTGAAAGAAAGATTTAAATTAGATAAAAAGTTATGGGTTTGACTTCGTTAAAAATGAATTGGAAATCCTAATATAAACATATTATTGCTAAGGTCTATAAATTGTTATTGAATTTGAATTTTGAAAATGCATATGTAAAGCATTGCATAATTCAGTGGCCAAGGAACTTTGGATATAATGTAATGCTTGAACAATGGGAGATTATGTCGATGAAAGATTTAAAAGTTACACTAAATTATAAAGTGGTATTTAACACCAGACAAGTTGTCAAGAATGTTTAAAGGTATTTCAAATGAATGTTGGAAATTCAAATATAAAGATGGGACTTTTTATCATTTATGGTGGATATGTGATAAACCAAAGACATATTGGAGTAGGATTCATATGCTAATACAGAAGATTCTTAAAGTGAATACAAAGATAAAACCAGAAACTTTTATTTTGGGTTTAATGGAAAAAGACTTGGAAAAAAATGGAACTTTGATGAGAAAAGCACGAAAAGCACATCTTCCTTCCCCTGTCCTGACCACTTTCTACAGGGGGACGATCAAGAGCATCCTGTCATACAGCATCACTGCTTCAGACAGGAAGGCGGTGCAGAGAGTGGTAAGAATGGCCGAAAAGATCATTGGCAGTTCTTTCCCTCCCATCCAGGACATACCACAGAAGCGTTGCTTGAGCAGAGTCCGTAAGATTATCTGGGACACTACACATCCTCTTCACAATCTGTTTTCTTTGTTACTGAGGGAAGTTAGCCCAGAGAAGGAAATATTAAAAGGGCAGAAAAATATATTTTTCCTCAAAAGGATTTTATAAAACCAAACCTGGCCCAAAATCTATCTCTCTGCCCCAAGCAACAGCTAGCCCCATACAAATGCAGATGTAAAACCATCAGAAAGTTGAAGCCAGAGCACTCAAGAAGACAAAGAGAAAATCTGCATACCCCACCCAAATTCTAGGAGTCATTAGCCCCATCACCTGTGAAGCAGGATATGATAATAGGATTAAACTACAGATATCAAGGCCTAGAAAAACACTCAGAAATAGCCTCAAGGTTCATGCCACAGGAACAGGAAACTATTCCAAACAAGGCTAGAGGGGATATAAAAACCTACTGCCCATGTGCTCAACTCCTCTTTCCTCTCCTCTGCTCTTTCTTGCAAGGACCATCTTTCTGCTTCTTCAATAAACTGTAACCTTCTTCCCAAAGCAGTCGCCATGTTGTTTATTTATCCCTGGCTTGGATGAACCAGGATGAAAACTTACTTCTGACAATTTGGCACCCCAGATTGGGACTCCAACCTCTCCAAAGGACTGAGACTGGTAAGCCCTATCTTTTGTCAGCAGACCCCCTTGTGTCTGTGGATGGGTTTCCCAGGCCTTGCCCATGTGGAGCTAGGGTAGTAAAGGGAGTTTTGAGAGTCTGAGCTCAAGGGCTGCTTTGGAAAGAAGGTGAAGGTGAGTACCTCTAAATTTTAAGTTTAAAGCCCAGGGGAACAAAGAAATGTGTGTATTTCTGTTTGTGTGAGCGAGAAGACTTTTTTTTGTTTCCCAATCACAGTTGGATTTTGCTCCTTCTGGTCTTTCCTAGCCCCAGAAAGGGTCTGTTTAATTGGGAGAACCTGGAAAGCATGGGGGTTTGGTCAGAGCACAGAACCTTTTGTTAGGGAAAAGGGAGAGGCTGTATGAAAATGAAATGGAATGAGTGAATGAAAGAATTGGATTTGGGCAACTAGCTGGTAAGGCCCTGTAAGCAAAGCAAAGTTAGGAAATTAAGCCTCGGGCTAGGAGCGGCCACTTACCTCTGAAAGCAAGCAGAGGTCTTCACGGACATTCGAGGTCCGCAAAACAGTGGCGTGAAGCCGGCCGGTCGGAGAGTAACCTGTACCTTCTGAGGGAGGAACCAGAAGTGTCTCTGCAGACCCTTTTTTGGTCTGAAAACGTGGTGGATCCCTCAAGGAGCCCACGTACTCTAAGAGGGATCCAGAGTGCTCCGTGAATCCCCTTTTTGGACCCACAAAACCATGGTGGAAGGAGGAAGTCTCACAAGGAGGCTTCCGGCATACAGTGCCCTTTAGCGTTAGAGGAAAATCCTGTTATAGAAGTAAGAAGAAGCATGGGAGGTTCCAATTCACGGGCTAAGGTAGGTTTCCCAGTTGAGAGCTTGCTTGAAGCCTGGGACAGGAATCAGCTACCTGTCCAGTCCGGTATGAAAAAGAGATAGGTAAAAATAGACTTTGCTTAGGGCTTTGCTGGGAAACCAATTTGGCTACTTAAAAGGGAAAATAAGAAATAGTGATTCTCTCTCTCTCTCTCTCTCTCTCTCTCTCTCTCTCTCTCTCTCTCCTCTATGCAACCACGTGCTATGTTTAAAATGTGTGCCTTCCCTAACTTGAGTTATCTGAAATTTATGGTGGGAATGACTAGGATGTGTAAAACTAAGACTTGTTTCCTTTTCTGTTCTCTTGTCTTTGTGTATATATATTTGTCAAAGTCTGTGTGTGAGAGGTAAATGTGACTGTTAACTGTTTCAAATCCAAAGAAAAAAGAATTTTAAATTCTGCTAGAATTTCTGCTTAAAATAAGCCACAAAAAGGGAAAACCTCACTCTGTTTGTCTGGCCAACAAACAGAGTGAAGAAAAAAAATTGTGTTTGTTTGTTTTCCTCGTTCTCTCTGTGTACTCTCAAGAACAGCCTAAAGTTAGCAGGAGGGAATATTTTAAGTTCATCTGCTAGAAAGATTTCACTCTTGCATTTAATAATATATAATAAAGTTGGAAGGAACCTTGGAGGTCATCTAGTCCAACCCCCTGCTCAGGCAGGAAACCCTATACGAACCTTATCAAATGCCTTACTGAAGTCCAAAAAAATTATATCCACAGCATTCCTCTAGTCCACTAATTTTGTAACTGGGTCAAAGAATGCAGTAAGATGTGACTAGCCCAGTGGTTCTCAACCTTTCTAATGCCGTGATCCCATAGTACAGTTCCCCATGTTGTGGTGACCCCCAACCATTTATACATCACCGGGTGCCAGGGGCATGGCCAAAGAAAAGGGGGAAAAAATGGCGGACAGCCTTGTTTGGCGACCCTTGTGAAATGGTCCTTCGACCCCAATTGGGGTCCCGACCCACAGGTTGAGAACC
Source organism: Crotalus tigris (assembly GCF_016545835.1). NCBI lineage: Eukaryota > Metazoa > Chordata > Lepidosauria > Squamata > Viperidae > Crotalus > Crotalus tigris. The sequence continues at coordinate 727,074 of NW_024097163.1, read as the reverse complement.
ACTGGTCTAGCATGATCTATTTTTGACAAACCCACGTTGGCTTTTAGTAATGACTTTGTTTGCCTCTAGGTGTTCGTGGATTCTTGTTTAATTATCTTTTCCAGAATCTTCCCAGGTATTGAGGTCAGGCTGATAGGTCTGTTGTTTCCCAGATCTATTTTTATTTTTGAAGAGGGGAACTACATCAGCTCTTTTCCAGTCCTCTGGTAGTTCCCTAGTGCTCCAGGGTCTTTGAAAAATATAGTTCAGTGGTTCTGAGATCACATATGCCAGTTCCTTGAGAACTTTGGGGTGTAATCCATCTGGTCGTGGTGATTTGAACTCTTCTAGGCTGGATAAGTGCTTGCTCACCATTTTCTTACCTAACTTAACTTGTGCTTCTAATCTATTTTTTATGATACTGTTTTTAATAAGTTGGACTGTTTGCTTTTTTATTATTTTTGACTGTGGTCACAAGCCTTAGTTCATTTTGAGCCTTAGCTTTCTTCAGCTCATCTATGCAGGCTCAGACTATTTGCTAATATTCTGCAGTAGTTATGTGCCCCTTTTTCCCCTTTTATACTGATCCAAATGAATTCAAGACAGTTTCCATCATTGTTGTGCCCTAATTCTGTAGATATGTAGTTATTTCTTATATAGAGAGAAGCTCTGCCTCCTCTTTTATTTGGTCTGTTTCTTTTAAAAAATTGAAATCCCTCTAGCTGAGTGTTCCATTTGTGGGTTTTATCCCACTATGTTTCTAGAATGACAACTATATCATATTTGCCCTCATTCTTTATGACTGACACCTATGCATTAGTCCACTTTGTGTGACACTCACTATTAAAAGCTTGATTTTGCTTGATAGCAAGGTTGATATTCTTGTCCACACACATCTATGTTATTTGCACTGCTAACCCTGTAATTTTTGATTGCCAGGGACAGGGATGTTCTGTATCATTTAACTGTCCCTTGTTTAAAAATTCCTCCAATCCCCTTGTATTTTCCAAGATATTTCCTCTTTGGAGTGAGGAGGGGGTGTCCTGCCTCTGGGTCCTGCCCCAAGCTCTGGAAAATCATTCTGCAATATGTCGTAAATGAATTTGTGTTCTAAATGGGTTTTATCTATCTATCCTTTTCTTGAAAAATGTGTGTCTATCTACAAGAGCCTTTTGAAGTTCAAGTCTGCTTTTTGGGGAAATAATTTTCTTAAGTTACTTTTCTTATCCTATAACTAATTGGTGAAGCTACTATGAAACTTTTCTGAAACAAATAAGCATTTTCCAATCTCTAAAATAATTGATCTATTTTAGAAAAAATGTTAAAGGCAGATTTTGTTTGCCTGTTTCTTTGACCACTGCAATATTGGTGCCTTTTCAAACTGCCTGCAACCCCCCCTTCCAATTCTTTTCTTGCCCTTTGTTCTCCATACCTTTTGTCTGCCTCTCCTGGAAGAGTCCACCCAGAAAGGTGGGGGGGGGAGACCTTGTTCTTGTATTTTTCAGCTCTGCAATCCTCCCCCAAACCTTTGGAAGCGGAACACACAGATCCAGATGCTGCCTCCATCCATTTGAGCCATGGAATTGAGTTTTGAATCCAGCCATCCACTAAAAAGCCACCATGCAATCTGAGTGGAACATCTTCCCAAGTCATACCATTTCCCAGATGCCTGTGAGAGCTGCAGAAGGAAGGAATCCTGGAGCCACTGGTGCCATGTGAAGCCTCAGAAGAGAAAATTAGACTGTGGGGGGAGGGTGGAAACTCATTGTAAACTTTTCTTTCTTGCCTCATTTGTATTGTAACAAGCCAGTTGAATGTATTAATGGAGAGATGGCAGAACAAGTATTGAACACCTTGGACTTCTATCTGGTGAGAGGGAAAATTTATCCAGAATGTTTGTATCGCCTGTTTTGTAGAAATAGCTGCATATGCACACACACACCATTCAGAATCACATTGAGTCTATCCCCTCCACCTACCTTTAGTAAAGTTCCCCCCAGGCTGATTCTTTTGCTCTATTGCACCAAAGCTTTGCAAGCACAACTTCCTGAAAATTCCAAGGGGGAGGGAACTAGGCCCCCTCAGGTGATTTGCAATTCTTATGCCCTGACTAAGGAAGCAACAGGAAAGAGATCCCAAACTTCAGCCCTGAATATCTTGCACTATTGGGCTCAGATTGGGGTTCCTAGAGCTCATTATGTGCAATTTAAAGAAAAATTTAATAGCCTGGCATACTGGCTAACCTCAATTGGACATTATAAACCTGGATGCACTGAACTAAGAACTAAGGCAGGAAACAACCCTTGAAATTGGGCAGCCAGTGGTCATGTACTAAGGAAAACCATGGCTGTGAAGAATTTTGGGAGGTATGCAAACCTGACTGGAAGCTAAAAGTGACATCCAACATTTGAAAATGATTGGCACAGAATATTGGACACTATAAATTTCTTTTCCACCTAACAAAATTTTTGCCCTGACTTTTAGAACTTTATGGTGCAAGCTCCCCTTTTGGGAGCCACTAAAGGGATCTTTTTCTGCTGCCTCCTTTAATGTCTTATTTTTTTGGCTTAACAGTTTAAAAGCTTGCCTACCAAGTCTCCTTGACCAGATCAATTTTAATGTTGTGCCAATAAGTGTGACATTCTCACACTTAAGGCACAAAGCGGGGACTGAGGGAAATTAGCCCAGAGAAGGAAATATTAAAAGGGCAGAAAAATATATTTTTCCTCAAAAGGATTTTTTAAAACCAAACCTGGCCCAAAATCTATCTCTCTGCCCCAAGCAACAGCTAGCCCCATACAAATGCAGATGTAAAACCATCAGAAAGTTGAAGCCAGAGCACTCAAGAAGACAAAGAGAAAATCTGCATGTCCCACCCAAACTCTAGGAGTCATTAGCCCCATCACCTTTGAAGCAGGATATGATAATAGGATTAAACTACAGATATCAAGGCCTAGAAAAACACTCAGAAATAGCCTCAAGGTTCATGCCACAGGAACAGGAAACTATTCCAAACAAGGCTAGTGGGGAAATAAAAACCTACTGCCCATGTGCTCAACTCCTCTTTCCTCTCCTCTGCTCCTTCTTGCAAGGACCATCTATCTGCTTCTTCAATAAACTGTAACCTTCTTCCCAAAGCAGTCACCATGTTGCTTATTTATCCCCGGCTTGGATGAACCAGGATGAAGACTTACTTCTGACATTACCTTCTGGGAGGAGGCTTCGTGGTATCCATAGCAGAACATCCAGATTCAGCCATAGTTTCATTCCATACAGCATTAACCTTGTGAACTGTCAAGCTTCCTCCTTCCGTTATATATTCAAGATGGACAGTATTTAAGATTTATTTGTTATGTATATGTAGGAGTGTGGGTCTATACATATGTTGTATATAGTATGTTTAGGTGTGTGTCATGTATGTGTTTCATTTTGAGAGCGGGCAACTAAACTTCATTTTTCATGTGTGCCGTTGTGCCCACAGTAAAAAAATGACAATAAAGGTTATCTATATTTATATATATGGAAGGACATTTTGATTCCCACAATGAATGAATTGCTGCAAAAGTTGACGACGTTAGCAGAGATGGCTAAATTGACTGCTTTGATGTCAAGAGGGAAAGTTTTGCAGCCACGTGCCTCTTTATTTAAACAAAAAAACACAATTACTTTTGTTTCTACTTGGAAACTGCTTCTGGACTTTGTGCTTGAGGTGGGAAAAAATGATACTTCGATTTTGGGTTTTACAGATTAGATAGATTTGTTGTTATAGGAATGGCTAGTTTATGCTATTTACATAATAACTATATTATTATGTAAAAGTAAAAAGTTGAGTTTTGACATTATTATCTTATTCTACTGCACCAAAGAGAGTCAGAAGTCAATGCCTTTTCTTTCTTTTCCCCTTCTGTTCTACACTTTTCCTTTCCCTTTTCCCTCTATTTTTTCTATTATTTGCTTTTTATTTTATATTATAAACTAATACAAAAACCTGCTAGACTGTTTGAAACTGCTCATCTTTTTTTTTAAAGAGAGGGAGAAGGAAGAATGGATATCAATACTTTGTAAGACATGATTAAAAATAAATAGCAACAAGTTCAAAGAAAATAGTAAATACCTTAGGAAAATAAACTTACCTTAGGACATTTAGGATTTCTTGCCGTTTCAAACATAATATCGGATCCCATTCGTTCCCTATACAAACCAGATAAATTGCTAAGGTTACAGTTTTAGAGTTTGCTCTATCTGCCTTTCCTCTTAGGAACTATAGCTCTCAATCAGGTAGGGAGCAAGTTTTTGCATTCATTTCTCTAGCTTGATTAAAATCAATTTATGAAATGGATAATTTATGTTGCTTATGATACATATTTTAATTTTAATACCATGGTTTTGATTTTTAAAAAAGAACTTAAATACTGAATGCCTTTGGGATTTAAAATCAGTTCAGTAAAATTATACTTAGTACTATCTATTACTATTCTTGGTTTTTTTTTTACAAAAAGAAGTAATAACTCATTAGAGTATTTCAATATTACCAGCTTTTCTTGACAGATAAGTTTATTTTAAAATAGTACATTTTAAAGTAGTGACAATCTTATTTTTTCAAAAATAGCAGTTAGACATATATTCAGAAAACTGAGCTGTCAAATTAATTTCCATAAATAGCTCTGAATAGCAACATGGGCAGTAAATAAATGTAATAAATAAATAGTAATAAATACCCTGACATCAACTGGGAGACACTGCACCAAGTGGAAGATCAAACAGGTTCCTGGCAAACCTAGCAGACAACTTTGTCTCTCAAAAAGTAGAGAAGGGAACTAGGATATTAGCCATTTTGGATCTAATTCTCACTAACAGAGATGAAATGATAGAAGGTGTTGAAGCCATAGGAACCTTGGGAGGAAGTGATCATTCAATTTTGGAATTCAACATTATGGAAGCACAAGCAATAGAACACAGTCAAACTAGAGTCTTGGATTTTAAGAGAGCTAATTTCAATAAACTTAGAGAGGGCTTGCGAAGGATTCCAGGGATGAGAATCCTCAAGGGGAAAACAACTCAAGAAGCTTGGGAAATTTTGAAAAATGAGATAATAAAAGCCCAGTCTAGCACAATACCAACAAAGAGGAAAAATAACAGCTCTCAAAAGAAACCAGCATGGCTGCATAAAGAACTCTCTGATCAATTGAAAGATAAAAAGGACAAGTATAGAAAGTGGAAAAAGGGATACATAACTAAGTCAGAATATCAGCAAATAGCCTGAGCCTGCAAAAATGAAGTGAGAAAAGCCAAGGCTCAAAATGAACTAAGGCTGGTGACCAAAGTCAAAAATAACAAAAACATATAAAAAACAAGAAAAAAGTGAAGGAAATGATTGGTCCATTAGTAGGTGAAAGTGGCAAGAAGGTGACAAGCAACAGGAAGAAAGCAGAACTATTTAACTCACTTTTTGCATCTGTCTTTACACAAAGGGAAAAAACAAACTTATCAAAAATAGTGCCATAAAAAAACAGAATAGAAACACAAGTTAAGATAAGCAAAAAAATGGTAAATGAGCACCAGTCCAGCCTAGACGAGTTCAAATCACCAGGACCAGATGGATTACACCCCAAGATTCTCAAGGAACTGGCAGATGTGTTCTCAGAACTACTGAACTATATTTTTCAAAGATCCTGGAGCACTGGGGAACTACTGGAGGACTGGAAAAGAGCTGATGTAATTCCCATTTTCAAAAAAGGAAAACAAATGGAACCAGGAAACTACAGACCTATCAGCCTGACCTCAATACCTGGGAAGATCCTGGAAAAGATAATCAAACAATGAATCAGCGAACACCTAGAGGCAAACAAAGTCATTACTAAAAGCCAACATGGGTTTGTCAAAAACAGATCATGCCAGACAAATCTTATTCCATTCTTTGACCAAGTGACAAAATTAGTGGATCAGAGGAATGCTGTGGATATAATTCACTTGGACTTCAGTAAGGCATTTGACAAAGTAGACCACAACCTACTACTTGAGAAGATAGAAAAATGCGGGTTAGACAGCATCACCACCAGATGAATCCATAGCTGGCTGACCAGCTGTACTCAACGTGTGGTCCTCAATGGAACCGCATCTACATGGAGGGAAGTGGGGTGCCCCAGGGTTCTGTTCTGGGCCCAGTGCTCTTCAACATCTTCATCAACAATTTGGACGAGGTGATAGATGGGGAACTCATCAAATTTGCAGACAACACCAAGCTGGCAGGAATAGCCAACACTCCAGAAGACAGGCTTAAGATACAGAATGATCTGGACATACTTGAACACTGGGCACTATCTAACAAAATGAAATTCAATGGTGAAAAAAGCAAGGTTCTACATTTAGGCAAGAAAAACCAAATGCACAGGTATAGTATAGGGGATACCTTGCTCAATAGTAGTAACTGTGAGAGGGATCTCGGAGTCCTAGTGGACAATCACTTAAATATGAGCCAGCAGTGTGTTGCAGCTGCCAAAAAAGCCAACACAGTGCTGGGCTGCATTAACAGAGGGATAGAATCAAGATCACGTGAAGCATTAATACCACTTTACAATGCCTTGGTAAGGCCACACTTGGAATACTGCATCCAGTTTTGGTCACCGTGATGTAAAAAAAATGTTGAGACTCTAGAAAGAGTACAAAGAAGAGCAACAAAGATAATTAAGGGACTGGAGACTAAAGCATATAAGGAACGGCTGCTGGAATTGGGTATGCCTAGTTTAATGAAGAGAAGGACAAAGGGGGACATGACAGCAGCGTTCCAATATCTCAGGGGCTGCCACAAAGAAGAGGGAATCAAGCTATTCTCCAAAGCGCCTGAAGGCAGGACAAGAAGCAATGGATGGAAACTAATCAAGGAGAGAAGCAACCTAGAACTAAGGAGAAACTTCCTGACAGTTAGAACAATTAACCAGTGGAACAACCTGCCTCCAGAAGCGATGAATGCTCCAACACTGGAAGTTTTTAAGAAGAGACTGGACAGCCATTTGTCCAAAATGGTATAGGGTTTCCTGCCTGGGCAGAGGGTTGGACTAGATGACCTCCAAGGTCCCTTCTATTATTATTATTATTATTATTATTATTATTATTATTATTATTATATAATCATACAGTTTGCTAGCGTTGAATCAATACACCTTTTTGATTTAAATCTCTACAACATTAATCAAAATCTGTGTTTGAATTAAGGAGACATCATATGATGACTAAATGATGGAACTAATAATTAAAGGATGAGTATATAAAGCATCACCTCCCAGATTACATTCTAGCAATAGAAGGTAACTGGGAATTGTAAGTAGAAGGCTCTGAGGCTCATGAGGCCTAACCTGGGAGTGACCAATTTCTCCCTAGCCTTGGTGAGAAACACAGGTTTAGGAACAGCATTATGCTAGAGTACTGATATAATTCAATACCTTTGTAAAGTTAGTAAATATGTTTAAAAACAAGATTAATGCATTCCTTTGTTCCTATGTTAACTGAGTGTCTATCATAATTATTTCCACGTTCTGCCTACTTATGCTAAAAATGTCTAAACCATAAAATGGGTTTAGAGATGACAGAACAACAAAACCATAAGAAAAAGATTTTTACATCAAGGATAAATGATAGTATTAGGTGGGTTGCTGCCCTGTTGTTGCCTCTTTAACTGAAATACGAATTTACCAAGAGACCACATAACTTACTGTACAAGCCTAGGAAAACGTGTGGGTTCTTTAAGGAGCCACCAATAAATAAAACAAGGAGGGCCACATATGATAAAGAACACTATCCTTTTTTAGATCTTTTAGATCTATTTAATATAACAGAGAAAGAGTTCTGTTTTATACATTGGATTATACTGAAGGAAACATGATTGGCAAATAGTTTAATATTAACTTACTTAAGCATTTTCTCCCATATTTCACTGTCATAAAATGCATGGTTCCATCCCATTTTAACTGTTCCAACAATGACATTTTGCTTAAAGACATCTGTTCCTAATTTCCGGTAAAGGTCTTCACATTCATCCAGAGATATATGGAATAATCCCAACATAAATGCCAATATAGCACCTGCAAATAAATATTTATAAATTTGAATGACAATTTAAATGACTATCATCTTATACAAGGATTAGCAACCTAAGATTCCAAACCACATAAAGCATACCTGAATCTCTTTTCTGTGGCCTTTAGAGATTCCTCCATCTACCCCTGCTTAAAAAAAACAGTACCATGGATTCCCAGGATTCTAAGGCAGGAAATTAGTGAGGATTACCCTATGATGTAGTTTCAAAAGGAAGACTTCAGAAAAATCCTGGTTCTGCCTACATACCTACCCAAAACAACTAAAACAGTATGCATAATCTTTGCTTCTACTGCAATAGCCATTCTGTGCAAAAATATTAGATATAACTCTCAGCCAGCAAAGTTATCCTAATTATTCTTTATAGCAGTGTTCTTGTATTTGAGAGTTGTAGTCCAACATATTTGGACTACACATTAAAAATTTTCAGTGTTGCTGATATGCATTTTTTTAATCCTTAAAATGTTTCTAGTGTTTTAATTGTAATATGTTTTCTAAATTGTAAGCCACCCAGTCATTGACTGAGATGGGCAGCTATAGAAATTGAATAAATAAATATTATCTGTTCCGAAGATTTGCACATCTCAATGAAGGCATTCCTGTGAAAAATCAACAAATGATAATTAAAGATTCATGCACAGCTCCACCTAGTGTTTAAGACTATAGTGTGACACCCGAAACATCACTTACCAGCTCTATTCAGAACGGACTGCAATATCTGTGATACAAAGTGTATTAAATTAACCAGCTACCCTATTTTGCTGTCTTGGAACAAAACAGGACAGGACAGGAATATAAAGTCTGCAGACAAACACTTAATCCCACCTTCCTGCATATACTTTGAAGCAGAACTTTGTTATGTGTGAGAAGTTAGCTCCTCATGTTTTATACAAGGATAATCTACAGTACAATACTGAATCATAGTGGAGTTCCAGATGAATATGTTCTGCTGTTTCCAGGTCTTCAACCCATTTGGTGTGTATTTCTCTAAGAGATTGCTTTGATACCCTTTCAGTTTCTTCCCTTGTTAATCTACCACTTTTCTGTTGTTCTGTTTGGTTTCAATAAATCTGATATATGTAAATCTAAAAAGAAAATTAAACCATCTTTAATTTTCAATACATCAGTATCATTTCCAAAAGAAATAACTGGCTTTTTCCATCATTATAGTATTTCAGGAAAATTTACCTGTACTCACTCCACAAATGTAGTCAAAAAGTTGATGAATGGGCTTTCCAGTGAGCTCTTCTAATTTACGAAGAGTCTGAAGTGCCACTAAGCCCCTAAAGAATATGAGAAATGTGCTGTTATGCAAGTTATCATTTGCTAAGCAAAAACCAAGCATTTAACATTAGGAGAAGTTTTACAATCTATTATATAGGGTTAAATCAGAAACATTCCACTGTATTATTGCACAATATGTCCTGTGCACTCCATCCCAAAAAACAGTTTGGGAATTCAATGGAACAGACTTGAACTATTTATTGATGAACCAATTGATGTATCCACAATCCTGAACATCTGTCTACTGGCATAACATGGTGTCAATTTGCACAGAGCACAGAGCACTTTGCCATGGTTAAGAATGGTTGATTGCATGAACCATAACTAACCGGGTTGTATAATATGTTAACCCAGCCTTTCTCTAACATAGGGATTTTCCAAGGGCAGGAAATTTCAGCTACCAGCTGAATTCAGTAGTGACTTTCCTAATTAGGTAATTCTGGGTGTTGAAGTTGACTCCTACAGAGAGTGCACAGACTTGGGAAGGCTGTGATAGAATGACTTATAATCCACAACTGTGGCTTTACACAAACTAAGCAGATTCAAATAGGATAGTGTGGTGTATGTCCCAGACCAGTGACTAAGAAACTAACATTGCAAAACTATACATTTTTAGTTAAAAATAAGTCACACTAGAGCTTAGCTTAATGAAGGTAGGCTTCACAGACTTACAATTTATTAATTAAAACCTATAGTATAAAGCAAAAATTCCACAAGATTAAATTTTCATTTAGCAAAAATTTCCAGAACTCTTCACTAACAGGGAATAGATAAAAGAATATTAAACATATTTTGGTCAATATTGAAGACAAACCTATACCAGTTTGGGTCTTATGTACTTCTTCTTATTCTGTGCAATTTGCCTACAAACATTTATCTTTTTGCAGAATCCAATCGGGACTAGAGGTTTAGTCTTCCGAGCTTTTGGACTCATGTGGAGCCCACCTTCAGGGAATTTCTCTCTAGCAGTGTGTGCTTATCTTTTTGCTGTGTTCTGTAACCATATCAAAAAATTAACATAATAGTGATAAAGTATTTTGAATAACAACATTTGTTTATTCATTGATAAATCAATATAGTCTAGCTTTCATGTAACTTTCAAGGCTGTTTACAATTAAAAATATAATATGTAATAGTAAAACCAATGCAATTAAAGTCTAAATCAAAAATTAAAATCAATATCATTTAAATAATTTACAATAAAAAGCTTGGCAATGTGCTATGATGACTAAACAACAGAAGGCTCTGTTTCAATAGCAATCCATTAGATCCAAAGATTTTTTTCCTATGACTGACAAAGTTTTTGCTTTCTTTTATTATTTTCTGTTTTGATATCAAATGTATAATATATGGTACTAGTGCAAAAAAAAATCAATGACTGAACAAAATATGAAGAGCTGCATTTTATAGAGGAAATTTTTCTTTATCAAGAAAAATAATCTGCTCAGAGTACTTTTTGTCATCTTATCTTTAAATTAATTGTGGCTTTTCATCGCAAATCAAGTTAGGGTAGTCCATTAAAAGTACCAAAGAAATTTAGAACATTAAAATAAAATAAAAAAGCATTTCTAGTCATTAAAGAGAATTTTGCTAACAAAAAGGTGTAAGATCGTCATGTTGTGATTGCCTTTTATGACTATACAAATCATTTGAAAAGAAATTTCATTGATGAGCGAAGGATCCCATTCGATCTGTTCAGAGAAGGGATAACCATGTGAAGACTTGATCCAATTTCTCTGAGACTCTTCTAAAGTCTTCTGGGTATTTTCATGCATACGCCCAGAAGATACTTCCACTGGAATAGTGGGCAAATCACCAAATTTCTGCTACACCAGCCTTCAAGCATGTACATACATGTGTATGCTCAGAAACTTTGGGATAATCACCAGACTGAGATTGTATAGCAGTAGTTGCTTTCCAATTTCTTTTATTGACTCAGATCCATGCTGTAAATGCTTTGGTGACTTAGGAACCACAATAATTCCAAGTATAATGTACCACTAAGATTATCGATTGGGCTGATATGATGATTATTCAGCTTAAAATTTCCATTAAAATATAACATAATATAATGTAATGCAATAACATAATTATATTATTATATCATATTTTATTTAAAGAATAATAAAGGCGGGATAAAAATCTAACAAATATCTGAAGGATAAGGTGGCTCAGATTCACTCCAACTCGACTCTGACTGATCAGGGCAGGTTGAACTGCTATGGGTTGATCTGGGGATGTGAATTGGGATGAGTTTGAGCTGGTGACTCTCAAAAAAGAATACAGGTTCCCTGTGCTCTCAGCACCTGCTAATATTATTATATATTATAGTATTATAATATTTTAATATTATATAATTACACATTACATATAGTCACTATTATTTCATAATCATTATGCTTAATAATTAATATTATGTATTATTGCTGCCTCTTTTGTTGCTGTAGTTATTATGGTTGATCACACAGCCAACCAATTGTTTAGGCTGGATTTTGCCTAAGATAGGCAGATGTTGTCTGATGGTATTAAAAGAATTGTTGCAAGTAAAGCTTTCTTTTGCAAAATTAGTATTATAATTACATATAGCCCTTATTATTATTGCATAATTATTATGCTTAATTATTATTAAGACATTCAGCCAACAGAGGGAAAACAGTGTCAATCCTTCAAAGTACTCCAGATCAGGAAACCTATATCATTACTAGTACTTTTATTGTAAGGTTGCATTTTTAGTAAAGAACTTAAAACTCAAATATGTCAATGAACTATTTCTAAACTTTTGAAATGTTTATATTTATAAAGAATTTTGTATTTAGGTTGTCTGGATTGTTGCAATAAAGATATTAATACAAGTAATCACTTACTGACCACAATTGGGACTAGCAACCCTATCTCTAAGTGATATGGCTGTTAAGTGAAATATCATGGTGACAATGTCATTTCTGCTGCAGTTATTTAGCACAGTTCCCCAATCTTTTTAGCTTTGCAGCCCAGCAGGAAGGAGGGACAGGAGATGATTCTGCACATGGTTCAGGGGAGTTATGCATGCAGCTCCATTTCTGCAAGTGGCAGGCACGTTCACCCACTGCTCATGCAAATGGACTGAGTGTGTATGCACTCGTTCATTGCTTGCTTTCGCAAGAATGCGAGTGAATGTCCGCCACTTTTGCACCTGGTTCAGAAAGGCTTAAGGCCTGGTAGTGGGCTGCAGCCCAGAGGTTGGGGACCCAATTTAATAAATCAGCAGAGGCCATTAAGCATAATATCATGTGGCCACAACACTGACTTTGCTTGTCGGAAGTCAGCTGTGAAGATCACAAATGGCGACCATGTGACTATAGGACACTGCAACCATCATAAATGCATGCTGGTTGCAAAGCACCTGAACTGTGATTACATGACTGAGGGAGAAAATGTGACAGCCACTAGGATTGATTGCAAACTTTTTAGTACCATTGTAACTTCAAACAGTCACTGAATTTTGCAGCTGATAATGTAGTTCTGTCTGATAGATGTTAAATATTAATTTGAAGAACTGCATGCATTCTCAGTTTTTGAACTGGCTCTTTATCCATACAATAATATGATTCCATCAAAGAAAGTTTAATTCATTGCTTAAGAACAACAATTATTATAACCTAAATACATAATGTAATATATTTTAATTAGAGACACACATTACATATTTTATACATTAATACCGGTAGTCTTCATTTAGTCATCACAATTGGGATCAGCAGTACAGTAATTAAGTAAGAAGGGACTTCCGGTGGATTTTGCGCGCGCGATGGCGGCTACTTTGTAGCCGTCCTCCTGGGTAAGTGTAAGAACCGCTATGAACAGCAGACACCAGCTGTTCAGCGGTTCAAAATCCCCCTCCCGGGCAAAGGGGGGGTAGAGAGTGTCTGAATAGTGGTAGAGCCTCTTTTGCACCCCCCAAGTTTTTTTTGGGGGGGGGGTGAAAGGAGTGCTCCCACGGAGTTCAGACTTGTCTCCGCTTCCCAGCTGTTTTTGTCCTCAGGGACAAAACGAGCCGCTGCAAACACCTCCGTGCTTAAAGAGAACTGGTGAGGTTTTTTTTTTTTATAAACGGACAGAGCTGAGTAGAGGATTTAGTTTTTGCTTTCTTTGACTTATTTGGATTTTAAGTTTTAAGACTTGTTTCTATTTTTATTCTCTCTTTTTATTTTTCTTTCTTTGTTGAAAGGGAAAGTAAAATGGCGATCGGCAAATCTCTCGGTGTTTTTTTTCTGGAAGTTAGAATGCTGACCGGCAGGCTTTTTGGTGTTTCTCTTTCTTTCCTTTCCCTTTCCCTTTTTATTTTCTTATGATTGGAATGGTTGTTTTTGGTATCTCTAAGTATTTTTTTGGAACGGACTTTTTCTATTTAATTATTTTTTTTTCTTCTCCCTTTTTTTTTCTTTTCTTTGAACTCCCTTCTTTTTATTGTAATGACCCTTTTTTGAAGGACTTTTTTCTGTTTAATTTTTGCAATTTTTAAGAAGGAGTAAAGCTTTTTTTTAATTCCTTTTCTCTTCTTTTTTTCCCCTTTTTTCTTTTTATTATAATGACCTTCTTTGGAGGGAGTTATGATTTTTGAAGGAATTTTTATAATTTTTTAAGAAGGACTAAAGGTTTTTCTTTAAGATGGCTCCAAAGCGTCCAGGGATTTCTACAGCTTCTAAATCAATAGTTTCACCCTCTTCTGGGGGTCAGCTAATAACTATGAAGGATTTGCAAGACATGATGGGAGATGTTATAATTCAAATTAGGGCAGAAATGAAAAAGATTTTAGAGGAAAATAGTAAGATCTTGAGACAAGATTTTGTTTTGGCTTTAGAAGGAGTTGCTTCTGTTCTTGAAAAGGTGAACTCCCATGTGGAAGAGGTAGATGAAAAAGTGGACATAATGGAGGGGAAAATTGAAAGTATGGAAAAAGAAATGGAAAATGAGATTCTTATGCTTCAATATGGACAAATGGAATATGCCTTAAGAATCAGGGGCCTGGGAGAGTCTTTGCAAGGAGATCTGAAAGAGATGGTTGCAAAGGACTTTGCATTGATTTTGAATAAAGAAAAAGAGGGAATACTTAGTGAAATTGAAAAATTATTTAGGGTTAACTCTGTGGTGGCAGCACAGAAGAATCTGCCAAGAGATGTGGTAATTTACTTTGGTAAAAGATCTTTACGCAATGAAATTGTGCAAGCCTATTATAAGAAGAGATTTCAAATTGCTTCACAAGATGTTATAATTTTTAAGGAGATCCCATCTAAAATTTTAAGAAGAAGAAAGGAGTTTGCTTTTCTAGCAAATGAACTTAAAAAGAGAAAAATTTTATTCAGATGGGATGTTCCGACTGGAATGGTGGTGAACTACCTGGGGACATGTTATAGACTTAATACTGTTTCTCAAGCAAAAGATTTTTATACTTCGGTCCTGGGGGTATGTGCATCGCCATCTATTAAGTTTAAAGCTTTGGAAGAAAAGAATGTAGAATTACAGTTTGAAGAGCCTATATTTATGAAAACTGGCGAATCTTTGTGTGAGAGGCCTCAACAAGTCCAGGTTGAGGAGCAGAAGACAACTTGTGCAGCATACAATTCCAAAGAAAAGCAGCAACAGAAGAAGGTTAAGGAAGTTTCATATTCAGTGGTCTCTGAATCTCTGGGAGATGTTAGACCTACAAAGTCTTTGGAGCAATCTTCAAGGGTGGAATTGCTGCCTGAAATGGAAATTGGGAAATCTCAGTTTGAGGGGCATCAACAAGAGAGGAACGGGCAGAGGATAACTTGTACAACTTACAATTGTAAAGACCAACACAAGGAGGAATTCAAGGAACCCTTACCTGTATTGGCTTCGGAGTCGATGGGAGATTCAGGAATTTTGGAGCAGTCTCCTAAGGTAGAACTTGCAGCATTTCTTACGAGTTTGATACAAGAATGGAGAATGGAAATGGAAGAATGGAAGAATGGAGAATGGAAAAAACTGGAATGTGAATAATTAATAATAATACTAATATAATTGAGACTGATAAGGATGCAGTTTCTTACGGATGGAATTTGTTATTGGTGAAGATTGAAATGTTTAATGTGTTTATTATGGATAGGCGTATAAGGGAATTTTGTTGTTTTAAGTTTTGAACCTTTAATGATAATATTGTTTAAATTTGTGTTTTGAAGGGATTATAATTTGCTCATTTTAGTGAGGGGATTCTAATGTTTTAAATTTTAAGTAATGTTTAAATTTGTGTTTTGAAGGGAGTATAACTTGTTCAAGTTTTAAGTATGCTTAAATTTGGTTTTTAAATATTATTAATATTTTTAAGAGAAAATAATTTGTTTAATTAAATGTCTAGATTTGTTTAGGAAAGAAAGTAATGTTTAAATTTGTGTTTTTGGAGGGAGTTTATATAGAATGATGATTGTATTTAGATTTGTTTAGGATTTAAAAGTGTTTCTAGTTTTTAAATATTATTATTAATATTTTTAAGAGAAAATAATTTGTTTAATTAAATGTGCTTAGATTTGTTTAGGACTTATAGGTTTTTTAAGTTTTTTCTTTTTGGATAGGAGAGAAGATTATGAAGATTGAAGGAAATATGTATTTACTTTAAGTTTTTTAAGAGTATTTAGTTTTAATGGTATAACAAAGGTTTATATGTTTATTTTTTCGTTTTAGGATAAAGAAAGAGGGAGAAATTAGATTTTACACTATAGATATAGATATTCAAAGAAAGTAATGTTTAAATTTGTGTTTTTGGAGGGAGTTTATATAGAATGATGATTGTATTTAAATTTGTTTAGGTTTTAAAAGTGTTTTAAGTTTTTTTTTTAATTAAGCCTGTACTCAGCTCTGGGAAGTCCAGGAGAGGGTTTGGGAGGTTGGGAAGGGGGGGGGTGAGGTAGGGTTGGGGGGGGTATGGGAAGGGGATTTGTTTTTGTAAAATTTAAAAAATTTTCAATAAAAAAAAAAAGTAATTAAGTAAAAAGTTGCTAAATGAAATTGCAACTGTGCTTATGACCCTACAGATACTCCTTGATTTACAGATCGTTTAACTACTATCTGAAGTTATGACAGTTCTGAAAATGTGTTTTATGGCCGGTAAAACCATTCTGACTCCCAAAATATTGTACCATCTGCTGTAATCATGTAATTGCAATTCGTGCTCTTGGTAACTGGCTCACATTTATGACCAGTTCCCACATGCTGCAGTCATGTGATTGCAATTTTGAATTCTTTGCCAGTTTCTGGCAAAAAAAAACCCATTAGGGAGAGTGAATTCACTTAATGATCATGATGCACTTAACAATCACATGATTTGTTTAAGGACCAAAGTGACTTGTTTTAAGACAGCTACAGAAATGGTTGTTAGATCAGGTCTGGTCATGTGGCAACATGACTTATGACCACAAAAACTTACAACAGAAATTCCAGTGCCAAATATGGTCCTAAGTTGAGAACTACCTTTACTTTAGTTTTTCTATGCTTTATAGACCTGCAAATATATAAATACAAGGATTGGGTGTAATGTTACTTTTTACCATTACCGTCATAACTGTGAACAATTGCTAAATGAGTCAGTCACTAAATAACCACTATCTATATGTACTACAACTCTCAAAATTCTAGCTGGGGTGCTCCAAAAGCAAACCCAAGTATTTTACACATTTGTTGCTGAAAATACTAGATTTTGAATTGAGGAACCAAGTAACTCTTATAATAACGTATAAGCTTGACTTATTGTTCTGACAGAAAATTTGGAACAACTCTTTAAATTAACAAATGTGGACATCAAGTGTTGCACAGAATACAGTATGTGCTTATATTTTCAATTTGGAATTTCACTTGAAAATGTAAGTCACTTGGGGAAAAAAAGCTAATGTTGATCAAGAGCGTAATATTCTCTCTAGTTAATATTCCAAAATCCTCATCATCATAATTATTAATAAAATTAATAATATTAATATATTTGTGTACTGCCCAATGATTTGGGATTTTATGAGAACAATTTGCTGGTTATCATAATTGTGAAAGAATTCTCATTAATGCAAACTTATTAGTTTTTAAACTATTTTATTTATCAAACTTAGTATTTTTTATCTGAGTCCTGTTATTTTAATGTTTTTAGATTTATGATTTTATGGTATTATAAGGTCCCAGAGTCACTTTGGAAAGGAAGATGGGCAGCATATAAATTTAAGAAATAAATACATAAATAAAAACATTTGGTTTAATTAAATATCAATTTTAATTAATATTTTTAAACTTTCATTTAATCATTTTTAGCTAATTTGAACTCAACAACAGAAAATAATGGCATAAATACAAATAAAAAAACCTAGTTTAGTTTAATTCAGATAACTATCAATGTTGTTTACTTATTACATTAGGACTGGGAGATATAAATTCAAATCTTTGAAGAGACCTCACATTAATTATTAACTTTTCGATTTAATGTACCACCAGGATTTGCGCAAATCAAATTGAGAGAAGTCTGAATGCTATTCTCAGATACTAACAGGAATGCCAGCAATCTATCATTTAACATCACATGAATGACATCTGAATTTTCTTCTGCCCTGTTTTCATATAACCTCCAGAATGAATATGCAAACCAAGGTCTTTTTTTTTTTTACTCAAATTGACCAAATGTTATCCCACATCTATCAGGCGTGATAAAAAATATTGTTTCAGGGACAAGATAACAATATAAAAATATAAAAATAAATCACCAAAACCTCAATTTCACTCATGAGCCCTTTCAAGCCATAAGATTTCTGTGGGAATTTGTTTTGCTGGTGAGTTAAGAGAAAAATGCTTATATGAAAAGCATCTAAATTAAATAAATACCTTGTTCCTCCACCATCAATGGAAAGAATTCGAATGCCCCACCCTTTTACTGGGTCTGTATAGCCAATCACAGCCAAGGCTTCTCTCACAGCAGCCTGTAGTGCTTCATCTTTTGTCTGCCTAAGTTTCAGCAAGCATGGAATGATATTTTCCTATAATAAAAATAAAGCTTTTTGCTGATAATCCTGTCATACCACACACTTAAAACTATTGTTATGTACAAGTTCCCTAATATTAAAATGAAAGTAAGGATAACCTTGGACATTTAACACTTGCCCTCAACTCTTGAGCAATTTGTGAGAAAATAAACACCGGTGAAATCAAACAAGATTATTTCTGAACAAATATACTATTAACAAATTGCTGGAATCTTTTAGCTGTCAAAACTGTAATTATGGCTAACATTTTAAATCACAAATCAGTATAAGAAGACAATTAAATTACAAAGAATACAGCAGCTATAACTACATATATACTTAGTCGATTTCTACTATCACAAAGAAATTAATTCAATTATCTTCAGAACACTTTATACTACAGCCCTATATTCTTAAAAAATTATAAACGCCAGAAATAGTGATTGGTACAATTTTGATATGATGTCAGAAATCTGTCAAGGACTTTATTTCTTAAGAGTCAATTTACCTGGAGTGGTGACAATTGGCAAAGGGTGGGCTATTAGAGTGAAAAGTGGTTGGATCCACATGATTATTTCTGATTCTTTTCTTTCTCCTCACCTTTTAAATTGCCAAGTAATGAAGAGATTGACTACTAGCAGGCCAAATAAATCAACTGAAGGTTCACAGGTTGCCCACCATTATACAAAATATTAAAATCCTTGATTCTTATTTGTTTAGGTATAAAGTGGTATGCAAATGTAGAATTGTATTTAAAAACTACAGGATAAAATGTCCCATTCACTTTTACTTCCAGAACAAATACTCTTTTCCCTTTCTCACACAACTAGGAGCCATTCCCTATTTAAAGTCAGAAAAGGGTAAAGGGTTCCCCTGTCCATTTGTGTCTGACTCTAAGGGGTAATGCTCATTTCCATTTCTTAACTGTGAGAGCCAGCATTATCTAAAGACAATTCTGTGATCATGCGGCTAGCATTACTGTATGCCAAGGGACATTGAATGCTGTCACCCTCCCACCAAAGTGGTACCTATTTATCTACTTACATTTCCATGCTTTTGAACTGTTAGTTAGAGCTGGGGCAAGTAACAGGAACTCTCCCCACTGCATGGTGCTCGGTTCGTGAACTCAGGGTGTTGACTTTCCAGCCAACAAGCCCAGCATCTTTAACTGCTGGGCCATCACGCCCCCTTAAAGTCAGATATTACCTTAATGGCGACTCCTCTACTATCTGGAAATTCCAACAGATGGTATGTCAGTTCTTCAACTCTGTTGATACAGACTCTTCTAGTAGACGATCTTCGCAATGCTTGAGTTAAAGCCCGAGTTCTATTATCTACACTAACCTTTGCAATAATCTGAAAACAAAACAAAAAAATCCTATAAATATCAGGGAAATGTTTGAAAAATAATTATTAGTACATTGATCCATTTGAAAAAAGTATGTGCACATAATTTATTCTTTTCTAAATATGTAGCATATATTTAAATATTTTATCAGTGAAACAGTAATTTTGTGCACTTTGATAGAAATTCTAATTTGTAAATCTTTCATAGTAATAAATGGATTATGGATTCAGAAATGTAGGTTCTATTGAACTTAATATGATTTGCTCTCTATTAAATATGTGAATAAAGCCTTCCTGCTTTAACCTTTTAGACTTGTTTCACTACTTAAAAATAAATATATTAATGTTGTTACTGAAATACATCAAAAACATATTTTAAACCAAATTATTTTTGTAACTTTATCTTTCAAGAAAAGATGTTTGTCTGTGAAATGAATGTGTTTATTGTTGTCTGTTGGTTTATCTCAGCTGTTAGTTACATATTTATTTTATGTTCTTGCTAGTTTTAATTGTTAGCTACCATTTTCATGAGATTGGCAGCTCTATGAATTGAAATAAATATATCTTTAAACAGTCAATCATTTACAACAGGGTTTATGCCAATTATTCAGATACCACTGAATACAGCTTTTGGCATTCCCATCACTAATCATACTAAGTGATACGAAATGTAGTTCACAACAGGGAGATAGCCATGGATTTTCTACTCTTGGTTTTTTTTTCCTGGTAACTGGCAACTGATTAGTAAGACAATCATCAGTTTTGTCAGACCCAATTTTATCAAAGATTTTTTTTTTCTTTCGGATCCACAAAAATCAATTTAGGAAAGATGATCTAATAAACACATTTCTGTCCACTAATATTTTTTACAGTTTTGCTGTGACTTATTTGGGAGTATTGACCAGAATATAGGCATCATAAAGGAAACTAAGTTTAGCTTTTTTTTTTTTTTTTTTTTACAAATTAGGTGTTCAGTAGCACATTGTTCAATAAAACTGGAAGTGTTCAACACATGTATTTTTGTGTGTGCATGTCCATTCATGGATGTGAAGTTGTATTCATATTGCATAATAATTCTAGTAAGTCTACAACAACTCTATAACACAGAATTCCCCAAGTCTCAAAACAGCTAAATATTTGTGATTTCTAAAAGCTGCCTTGAAATAAGCAGGTAAGACTGGTTTTATACATCCATTTATAATGGGCCATCTTCTGTTCCCAAGACAGTGATATGCAACAATGAACTTTTTATATATGCATGGATAGCATCTTCCGTAGACTAACATGGTGCCCATCTATTCTATTTAATACAAAATCACTTCAACTAAATTGTTTGTCCTCATTTAAGATACCACGGTAAACATTCATGCCAAAATATATTTTACCATGCATATTGACATATAACTGTGAGAATGTATGGCTCTAAATATACCAAGAACAAGCAGCCTGATGTCCTCTAAATGTTACCATGCTATTGGTTGATGGAACTTGAAATCTACTACAGCAGAGGACAGCCTTGGCTGCCTCCTCCAGTTATACACTGAGAGTTTCCCCTGAAATAACGATGAGGGGATTTCAATTTACTGCTGTCAATAAAACTTTTTCTTGTATTGTTGCCAATTAATGTGTTATAAACTTTTATCTACAAGACATGTACCTTTTCTCTTTGAAGACTTAGCCTCTTTTCCTTCTCTTCTGCACATTTAGCCTCCTTGTCATCTTTCAACATGTCCTCTTGTTCCTGTTCTTTAGTCTTTTCCTGCACAGCAGATTTTGTATCAGATCGTAACTTAGGTACCAGGCCTCCAATGTAACTATCCACAAAGGCCTGTACACTGTTACTAGGATAAGAAAGAAAATTTGAAATACCCTTTTTACTGGAAGCTGAAGGAAAAGGTACTTTTCCAGCATTTGGTGACCGCGAGGCAGGTACTAAGGCAGATAATGCACTCATCCTGTTTTCATCACTTAAAATGTCATCTTTTGAGAAATTAAATGATTCTTCACCCTGTTTGGGTGGGTTAGGGGGGAGAACACTCCCTTTCTTCTCTTGATCCATTCCAGCAGTGCTAAAATACCAGTTGATATGATGGGCTACAAAGTTGTATGTTTCCCCAAAGTTTGTAGCAAATTTGCTAACATGAAAAAGTCTATTTTTAATATCTGAGGGATCTTTCAAAGAACCTTGACTGGTATTGACTGACGCTAAGACTCCATCTGCAGACACAGTCTTTTTCTCATGTAAGTTATCATCATAATCCTTCTGAAAGATTTCACTTGAGACTTCTCTACATTTTTCTGAGCTGATAAAAAAGCTGTTCTCTGTCCCATCAGCTTCAATTACTTTCTTCAGTATAGCAGAATGAGGTTTTAGACGAGCTAACCGTGAAACTAGTTCATTGTGAGTGCCACACACAGCCTTAGAGACAGATTCTAAAGTGTTCTTCAATCGTGACATGCGATTGTTTTTGGTCAATTCCTTAGAAGTGCTAAATTTAGAAATTCTGTAATGGCAGTAGAAGTATTTCTGCCACTCTGTTTTGCCTCTTGTCCATTTATAGTATTGGCTGCTTGTGTGTAACACTCTAAAAGGAGAAGCATAGCTTATCCTCCAAAAAAGTTCAGTTCTGTAAAAATAGTGTAGTTTCCCAGTTCTCTGTCTACTCCAAAGACTTTTTGTACTAAATGCTAGGTACACATATTTATCTGAAAGAAACTGAATTGACATTACTTATAAAAACTGAAATTGTCCATAAATTCTTTCGCTTGAAAAATCTTAGTTTAGAAATAAACATTACGGTTCGTAGTATTACCTGGAACAGAAGAAGGAAAGAGCATCATTTTATTACGTACATCAGGTTCCACATGTAAACAAATTTTTTTTAAGAGAAATATACTTCTCCAACGATATAGCATATGTTGGGGGACACAACTCTCAAAATTCCAAATCATGCTGACCAATGCCAACATAAATACCAATGCATGGAGAATACCAGCCTAAAGAGCCGTGGTAGTGCAGTGGTTAGAATGCAATATTGCAGGGTAATTCTGCTGACTGCTGGCAATTCGGCAGTTCAAGTCTCAACGGCTCAGGGTTGACTCAGCCTTCCATCCTTCCGAGGTTGGGAAATGAAAACCCAGATTGTTGGGGGCAATATGCTGACTCTGTAAACCACTTAGAGAGGGCTGTAAAGCACTGTGAAACAGTATATAAGTCTAAGTGCTATTGCTATTTAAAAAGGCTGGTAAGGAAGCTCATCAAATTAATAATTGTGTCATAATATAAAGCTCTTCTGAAAAATATAGTGATAAAGAAAAAAATTTATCAAAAACACAAGATCAGTTATCTAAGAAACTGCTAAAGATCCTCAGATTCAGCTTCTTATATCAATAAATTTAGAAATTTAGCACACAAACAATACGATCAATCCAAAATGCATGGCACATGCCTGCAAGAACATGAGAGCAATTCACGATAAATAAACATAAATTACTTTGTAGTTAGCTGAGTCATGTCAGAAATATTGACAACACCCTAAAACTTCCCAATCATTCTTCAGTCAATTAATTCTTCTTCCAATACTGTGATTTGCCATCCTACTCTGGCACAAATTATTCTTCTTTACTAATCCACCTTGAACACAGCAGTTAATCTCTCTAGAAGGGTACTTTGGGGAAATGTCTAAGGAAACAGTTGCTTGGCATAATAAAACCTGTCAAAAAACTGTAACTCAAATGGTACTACATCCCTACACCAAACGGTACTAGATCCCTATACCATTTGCAGCATGTCATGCTGTGGGTCACCAAAATATTTTCAGGAAAGAAAAACTGCAAACCAAGATGTGTAAGACAAAACTAGCAACAAGAGTTTGCATCACCTCTTGAAGTTTCTTTTACAACCTCAAAAAAATATCCTTTGGAAGCTTTAGAGTCACTTAGGAATACACATTCTCTATGGCTATAGCGGTTGCATCACACTATACACCCCCAGGATGTACATCAGGCAGATATACACCATACAATCGCATTCAAGAAAGGATCCTCTAGTCTAGGACAGAGAAGAGTTAGTTTGCTTTCAGGACTCCTGAACGAGTCAAGGAAGTGGGAGGAGGGGGGAATTCTGTACATCTTTGCTTCGCTGCTGACAGAAGAAATGATAAAGTGATCTTAAAGGGGCAAGAGGAAGCTTTCCACTATTTCTGTTATTCCAGGAGGTTAATTCTCCCTTTAGAAGCGGAGATGCCGAGCTAGGGTAGGGGACGCGGCTTCCCAACGTGCTCTTTTCTGGAGCTGCTTTCTGGCTTTGAAAAGCTCAGATGGAAAAGAAGGGAGGTTAAAACTTCCCCTCGACATAACAACAGTCACCCAGTACCTCATTCCTCCCGCTTCCCGATTAGAGTCGGCGATCCCAATTTCCTTCAGGATTCTTCCTGCAAAGCCCAAACACCGTAGAGCTTTTCCGAGTCAAGAAGACAGAGCGTCCAGCTCAGACTTTCGCTCAGGAATCTCTATGGTGGCTGGGCTGAGCGGAAGGGCGGAGGCTGAAAATCTCTGAAGAGGAGGAGAGAGGGGTATTATGGGTAAGTGTGGGAGGTCTCCAGTGGCAGAGCACAGGTTGCAGTTGCAAGTTTTCGTAAAATGCTGGAGTGGCAAGTTTTCGTAAAATGCTGGAGTGGCTGTACGTTCGTTTCCTACGCAAAACAAATTTACACCTGGGCAGGAAAAACCAAAGGTACAAGTACAGATTAGGCGAAACCTGGATCAAAAACAGTAACTGTTAAAGGGACTTTAGAGTCCTAGTGGATAATTATTTAAACGCGAGTCAGCAGTGTATGGCAGCAGCCAAAAAAGTTAATACAATCCTTGGTTGTATAAACAAAGGCATAGGATCAAAATCACGTGAAATATTAGCATCACTTTATAAAGCCTTAGTAAGACCACACTTGGAATACTGCATCCAGCTTTGGTCACTACATTACAAAAAGATGTTGAGGTTTTGGAAGAAGTGCAAACAAGAGTAAGATGATTAAAGGCCTGGAGACTAAAACATGAAGAAGGGTTGCAGGAATTGGGTTTGACTAGTCTAGAGAAAAGAAGGACTTTGGGGGACATGATAGCAGTATTCCAGTATTTGAGAGGCGTACCACAAAGAGGAGGGGGTCAATTTATTTTCCAAAGCACTAGAGGGCAGGACAAGAGACTATGGAAAACTACGGTAATCAAGGACAGAAGCAACCTGGAATTAAGGAGAAACTTCCTAACAGTGAGGACAATTAATCAATGGAACAGCTGGCCTTCAGACACTGGGTGCTTCATCACTGGAGGTTTTTAAGAAGAGACTGGCTAGCCACTTGTCTGAAATGGTATAGAGTCTCCTGCTTGAGCAGGGGGCTGGACTAGAAGACCTTCAAGGTCCCTTCCAGCTCTATTCTGATTCTAACATATATAAAATAGTTCTATTTATACAATTATGGATCTTCATAGATTGGGCTACAGCAAAGAGATACCAAGGAGCAAACATAAGATTAGAACCATGGTTAATATTTAAATGTGGCCTTCATATACAGTGTATATACATTATTGTGGATGTTTCATTGCTAGAGGTTTCGACAGTCACTTGTCTAAAATGGTATAGGATTCCCTGCTTGTTTAGAAGACCTCCAACATCTCTTCTAGCACTACTCTATTCTGAATCTTGGCTTTTAAAGCCACCAAACCCACAGTATTGAATTCTCATTGCTTGTTTGCTTCTCCATGGAAGAGGGTGCTCATAAAATATAACTGGGTATATGTTAATAATGATTTATTTATTAAACAAATATATATGGCTGCCCAACTCAGAGCAGTTGAATCCTGTGTTTTTTTATTTTTTTTAAATTGAGAATAATATCTCACATTTTGCAAAATGCTTCTAGAACAGGCATGTCAAACTGACGGCCCACGGGCCGGATGCATCACACTGAAACTGCGCCCACCCCATTGTGGCAATAGGGAAAAAGTCTCAATACATCATGCAACATCATGTGACATCGCAGGTTTGACATGCCTGTTCAGACACTGGGTGCTTCATCACTAGAAGAAAACTCGAATAAGTTAGAGTTTTACAGCTTTCCAGCGCAAAAATAAGCTCCCAAAATAAGCACACATTCAAAATGAGCAGGAGGCATAGTTTAGAAAAGCTTTATCTATAATATATATATATATATATATATATATATATATATATATATATATATATATATATACATGATACAGTTTCATTCAGCTCTTGGCAACGTGGTAGAGAACAACAACTAACTCAGGAGATCAGGACACAGGGAGAGACTAAGACACGCTCAGACCTAGGCTGGATCACATGCTTCTCACAGCCAATCCTGTGTCTCAGTTAAATAACAGTTCCCATTGGCTGGTTCATTGCTATGGCTATTCCAGTTCATAAATTCTTACACACTGACACTCCTCCCTTTATAACTAGAATAGACATAAAACCAAATAACTTAATACTATTCCCTTGGTGTACTCCACCCAATGGCTTGATCATTAAATCTGCCAGATTGTCATCTTAAGAACAATGAAGCAAGCTAATTAGTTTACTTTTGAAGGCTTCTCTGACATTACAATACTTAATGTCCACATGCTTGCTTATACTTTTCACTCTGTCACCTGTTGCCATTTTAATGCAAGCAGCATTATCTTCAAATACTGTTACAGCTTCTTTAACTTCTATAGTTAAATCCTTTAACACAGTGATGGTGAATGTTTTAGAGACCGAGTGTCTAAACTGCAACCCAAAACCCACTTATGTATCGTTGGCGTAGCCCATTGGGTGGTGTGGCCCATTGGGTGGGCGTGGCTTCGATACTAACGGCAGACTGGATGGGACTAAAAAGTTCAATCAATTCCAACTTTGCGAGATCTTTTTTTTCCCCTCAAGAAGTTGAAATTGATTGATTAATTGAACCTTTTTTTGTTTTGCACACGGCGGTGGAGGCCCAAAGCGAAAAGGTTTTATAAAACCCTGCTGAAGGCCTAGGACTGGGGTGATGGTGCGCGTGCCCACAGAGAGGGCTCTGCATGCCACCAGTGGCACGCGTGCCATAGGTTCGCTACCACAGAGCTAGAGAAATTGTATGATGGATATTAGCCATATTTATACTTATACCTGTTGTCTGAAGCTGCCTCAGCAGGCCCCAGCGAGGCAGCATTCACACTCACTGGCGGCCTAGCCTCGTGGCAGCAGCGAGGGGTGGGCGTGCATGCACCAGAGTGTGAAAAATGGTCTTAAGTCACTTTTCAAAGTGCTGTTGTCACTTCAAACCGTCACTAACTGAACTGTTGTAAAGTGAGGACTACTGTACTTTATCACTTTTTTCCTTTTTTGGGGGGTCATCAAGTTTACATCAAGTTTTTGGCACCTTGCTAGGCGACTGGAAAAGCCCTGTTACAGTACCCGGATTGCAGCTGCTTTTGTGCAGATATGTGGAATGGCGTGGGACCTACAGGGTTTGCAAAGTTAGGTGAGGAAGTTGGTTACAGCTTTTTAGGAAAGATAAAATAGACAACCAAGAATGCTTTATTGACCATTCTTTGTCCAGATTTTATATCAGTTGCATCTGCTAATACAGGCATTCTGCTTCAGATTTCTCTGCTATTTTCAGTATCTGGTAAAATGAATGAGTACTTTTCCAACAACCTGTAAAATCCAAGACACTGCTTTTATTGTTTAATTCCCCCCTCCTAGATTTTTGATTCAGGGAATATCCATTTCTTTAGTGTTAGTTAATAGTGTTAGTTATTTAGAATAGATTTGTATTGGTTGCTTCATTTTTTTTTAATTTTGTGTTTTTTTAGACTCCGAGTCTTGTACACCCACCCCAAAAGGACGACAGCCAAAAAACCAAAAACAGATAGTGGAAGATCATTCCAAGAGGCCTGGACACAGTCATTTGGAGTGATTGAACGCAGTGGGAAAGCATTATGTGTTCTATGCAACAAAAGTGTTGTGTGTCGCACATCAAGTGTCACACAGCACTTTGAAACCAACCACAGAAATGTTGCCCAACTTGGTGATAATGAAAGGAAAGAGTTTCTTGAAGGGAAATTGAGGAGCTATCATTCCCAGCATCTTAGATTTCCAACTGTCTTTTCAGAACGAATCATCTGACAGCTGCCAGTTTTAAAATTTCACTGTGCATAGCAAAACATGGTAAGCCCCTCTCTGATGGGGATATTATCATGATTTCCCAAACAAGGATAAAATTATTCAACGCATCTCTGACATACCACTGAGCAGAAACACCATTAAAGATAGAGTCCAGCGTATGGCAAATGATGTTAGCAGCTCACCATTGACTTACAAAAGGCAGCCTGTTACTCCATGTGCCTGGATGAAAGCACAGATATCAATAACCGTGCAAGGCTGGCAGTAATTTTGCCTTATGCTGGTGGTGCCATCATGAGAGAGGAGCTGCTGAAACTGATGTCTTTGTCTGAAAGAACACAAGGTGTAGATATCAACAATGCTATGAAGGAAGATTTTTTGTCACAAGACATAAGATCAGAAAAGGTGGTTTCAATTACAAGTGATGGAGCACCTTCTATGGTGGGGGCAACATCTGGTTTCATACAGTTGTTTCTTCAAGAAACAAGTAATTCAATTCCACTGCATCATTCACCAGGAAGTTCTTTGTGCCAAGGAAAGCAACAACAAAAAAATTGACAATGTCCTCAAAGATGTTACAAAAATAGTGAATTACAACATGGCTTGTGCTCAGCAGTTTCAAGTACTACTTGAGGAGATTCAGGCACAGTATGATTGTTTATGTATAACAATGTCCGGTGGCTGAGCAGAGGACGAGTCCTGGAGAGATTTGTGGCCTGCTTGGATGAAATTCGGCTGTTTATGCATGAAAAAGGGCAAGAATATCCACATCTCACTGATATGGCCTGGCTTACCAACCTCGTGTTTTTTACAGACTTTACACACCACTTCAGTCTGCTCAACAAACAATTACAAGGTGCAGGGAAAACAGCAGAAAGGATGTTTTGTGACATCAAAACGTTTGAGAGGAAAACTGCAGGTTTTTGAAAGAGACCTTGAAAGTGGGCAGCTGAAATATTTTCCTAGTCTAAAAGTTCATTTAGAAAATTCTACATCATTTGCAGACAATCCTACAAGCCATCAGGAAATTTACAAGGAATTTTCTAGCATTGTAGCAGTTGCAAAGGTAAATTTTAGTAACAGATTTTCACAGTTCTGTAAGATGGAGAAAACCCTGTGGTTTCTTACTTCTCCTGATAAAGCCAAATTTGAAGAACTTAATCTTTCCTGCTTAGAGTGGTTAGATTTAGGAAATCTAGAAATGGAGCTACTGGAATTTCAGGAAAATACTATCTGGAAAAATAAATTCTGTGACTTGCATGAAACACTAGAGAAGATGGAAAGGATAACAAAGGACAGCACAATGAGTGCTGAGAACGAAATCCTCAAAGTGTGGAATTCTCTGCCAGATAATTTTAAATCCATGAAAGCACTTGGGATTGCTTTCCTTACTTTGTTTGGATCATCTTACAACTGTGAGCAGCTGTTTTCAACTTTGAATTATATAAAATCTGACACCAGAAGCAGACTAACAGATGACCTGAGTACTGCATGTGTCGCTCTCAAACTTACAGACTATGAGCCAAGGGTAGATAAGCTATCAGCAGGCATACAACAGCAAAAATCACATTAATTCTTTAAAAGCATGCCAAATGCAAACTTTTCCTTTTCAATAAAAACTTGTTGTGTTTTGGGGAGGTGGAGTGAGTGGGGGATTTTTACTTTTTGCCTCGTTTTGCTCTTTTAAAAAGAACATGCCCCAATG
The DNA here is from genome assembly GCF_016545835.1 of Crotalus tigris. Taxonomy (NCBI): domain Eukaryota; kingdom Metazoa; phylum Chordata; class Lepidosauria; order Squamata; family Viperidae; genus Crotalus; species Crotalus tigris. The sequence continues at coordinate 697,517 of NW_024097163.1, read as the reverse complement.
CCTCCCTGCATAGCCAGAAGCCTTGCTCCATCACCGTTCTCTTGCTGCACTCCCCCAGCCTCTCTTTCCCTTCCTTTGAAACAAACAACCCCTCAAACCTCCTGTTCCTTCCTTCTGAATTAAAATGAGAGAAAGCCAAGTTTTTTCTTTTGTGGTCTTTACATATTTAGCCTGCAGCTAGAAGGAAATGGGGAAGAAAACCATTGCAAGACACTCTTCTGTTTTAACTTTTTTTTCCTTGTTGCTTTTTGGAGTTTTCATCCTGCTTTTGTGAGAGGGCAGTGTTTGGGTGGGGTGTAGCTACCCTTCTCCTCCAAGTCATCAGCTGAGCAAGACACCTGCCCGCCCACGCTCTTCCCCCTGTCTGAGGCTTTCATTGAGGATTGGCGGTGGGGGGCCTGTTTGGTTTTTATTCCCTTCCCATCTGCTGGATGGTTATAGCAGGTTTTGGTCTCTTCTGTTGTGCTTTGAGGTTACCCACGAAGCACGTTTGTTTTGGGGGGGATCCCCACTCTGGTTGCTAAGCTTGCTTAAACCCTCTTCCACCTCCTCCTCCTCACCAGAGCCCCCCTTTGTCTGCAACCTGCCCCAGGCCCTGCCTCACCTTGCCTTGCCCCATGGCAATGGCACCCTGCTCTTCCCCCTCTCTTGCCTTACCTCACCCTACAGGACAAGCCTCTACCCACTGCCCCACCCTCCAGAGAACCCCTGGATTGCCCCCAATCCTGCCTGGCCCCCACAGGCATCCCTCCCCAGGAGCAACATCGAGATGGCTATGCCCACCCTGGCCACGCCCACCCATGCTGCCATGACTACCATAGCCATGCCCACTTGGTGGCCATGCCCACTTGGGCACACCAATTCGGTGGCCACACCCATTCGGTAGCCACGCACATTTGGTGGCCATGTCCCTGGCACCCAGCGATGCATAAGTGGTTTTTGGGTTGCAGTTTGGGCACTCGGTCTCTAAAAGGTTCGCCACCGCTGCCGTACTCCATCACTTCAAAGAGGGATGAAACGACCACCTCTCTCAGGCCTATATCTATCAAGCAGTACCTGATCAACTGAAAGAATGGCACCAGACAGTGGTAAGACTAGATGTTCAGCTGACCCGCTATAAGAAGCTGTACCCCTGAAGCTGAATCGAAGCCAGAGCAACCCAAATGGCAGCCACCCCCCAAAAAAACCTCCAAATGCTGCGGCTACTGAAAGTCGCAGGCCACCTGCAGGCCCACCGATCAAATGTTTCTGATGTCTTTTTTATTTCTTCATTTTTAAATTGCAAATAGCCTTTCCCATCTACTAAGTTGTGAATCATTTTCTTCTTCTGTTTTTTAAGTTTATAAGCTAACCATCTTCCTGATTTATTGGCATTTTAAAAAAAATTCTGTGTCAGAATCCAATTATATTTCATCTTTAATTATCAAACATAGAAACTCCCAATTCTGCCTTCTCTGGATTCTGCCATAAGAGGGAGAAAAGGGGGAGAGCAAAGGGGCTTTATGGCCCTCACTTCCTTCAGCACACTTCAAAGGACTGAATGTGTGTTTATTGTGGCCTCTAAGCTTTAACATATCAAAGAAGAGTAATTGCCTTTCATGTAGTTATCTGAAGTCTCCATCCAGACGGAAGAAGAAAGGGGATGGAATTGTGATACTTGAAACTATCACTGGAAGGGGGGTTGATTGGGTGGGACTACTGGGGAACCCCTTAAAACCTTGAATGGGAGAGCTTGAACCCCAAGTCCTGTCTAGCATGCCTGCAACCATTTTCTCTTAATAAAGGATTCCTGTTGGAAGAATTATTCCAAGAGTTCTGTCTTCTTAAGATGCAAAGTGGGGTGGGTCCTCACATTAGACAGGACTTGCAAAATTAATCCACCTGGAAGGAAGACCCTTGCCGGGGGATTTTGCAAAAATTTACCATGTCAGACAATGGAGCAAAAGAGGGGGAAAACTCCCTGGAAAGAGAGCCGCTGACCCAGTTGGAACCTTGCCAGATGTTGGGATCCGAGAGGCCAGATTCCTCAGGAGAAGAAGTGGTGGAGACACAGGACCACAAGCCTCGCTGGTCGATGGGCGTTGGAAAGAAAAGTGAGTGGGGAAAGGAATCAAGAAAGGTGACCCTGAGACGGGGGACCAAGCAACCAGAATGGAAGCAGGAGATGGAGAAATCCCTGCACGCAAGTGAAGAGGGAGAAAGCTGGGCACCGTACTCAGACTGGATCCTAGAGAAAGCTATTGACCTGATGAAGAGAACTCTCAGCTCCCTAGGAGAGGAGAATACTGAACCCTACGGCTGCCCCAGTTCCTGGAGCCGCAAAGGGAGAGACACCGAGGGGAACGTGGAACCTGCAACCCCAGGGACATCTACTGATCCAGGAGCTCCCACCCCCTACCGGACCACAGATGGCAATCTGGACGGAAGGCACTACCACCCACAACAGAGGCACCGATCCATTCCAAGACGTCCACCGTTGGAAGTGAAATTCAAAGGGGAGCCAACACGCTTGGGATTTTTCCTAACCCAAGTCCTCAGCTACATGGAGGAATATGGGCAGGACATTCCCAGCGACAAAGCCCGCATCCGGATCGTGCAATCTGCCCTGGATGGACCAGCTGCGGATTGGGTAGTGAACTTGCATGACTCCAATGCCCCAGAACTCAGTAACTTCAACCGTTTCATGTCCTCTTTGAGAAGACGATTTGAAGACCCCCTGGCTGATCGCAAAGCCCGTGAAAAAATAACAACGATGAGGCAGGGCAAACGCCCAGTGGCTGAGTATACACAAGAATTCCGGGCCATTGCCAGCAAACTGAATTGGCCAGAAGACATCCTCCTTGGCCATTTCAAAGACGGACTAAACTATGATCTATATGATGCTTGCCTACCCCGGGGGGACCCACATCGACTTGAGGAATGGTACGTCTTGGCAGAGGAAGCAGAGATCGACATATTGAAGAGGCACCGCCGAGGAAAACAATGGAGCCGCCCCCCGCCTGAGCTGACACACCAACCGGTGAAATCATCGGATACAGCCAAGAAGCAAATGAGATGTTTCAAGTGCGGAAGAGAAGGGCATCGAGCTGTAGAATGCCGCTCAAAGGCCCCCCAGCACAACCCAGACAGATCCCCAATCAACAAACCCGGAAAGTATTCAGCTAAGCCAAAAGAAACGGCCATGAGAATGATGGAAATTGCAGAAACCCCCACCTCTGCTCACCAAAGGGAAAGGACTCCAGCCTACACCACAGGGCCGGTGGATGCCTCAGATGACAGCTCGGAGGGCGAACCCCTGGTAAGTGGATGCATCACACCCATCTTCAAAACAGTGACTATATTAATCCCCCCCATGCCCGAAGCTGTGAAGGTGAAAGCCTTAATAGACTCTGGCTGTACCCGCTGCCTCATTAGCCCAACACTAGTGGGGAATCTGGGCATCCCATCCAGGAGACTGGAACAACCAATCTCATTTGGCCAGCTAGATGGATCCATAGCAGGGGGGGTGCCAGCTACCCTAGCCACTTTGCCAATACATCTCTCCCTGGGCAACCATGAAGAGGACTTAACGTTTGTGGTGACCCCAGGTATGGAATGCCCAATGATTCTAGGGATGGAATGGTTGAAAAAATGGAACCCCTGGGTAAATTGGAGGACGACAGAAATCAAATTCCCGAAGGGGGACCCTATGGACTTAAAACCCCAAGGGAGGCTACCAGAATCAAGAATAGAAAAAGCATCCATAGGAGAGGAAAAAAGATTAACAGAAATACCAGAGGAATATAGGGACCTTGCTGAAGTCTTCAGTGAGGAGAGGGCGAATGAGCTTCCCCCCCACCGACCCACAGACTGTACCATTGAATTCAAGCCTGGGGCAAAACTCCCGAAGCCCAGATTATACTCCATGAGCCCAAAGGAGAAGGAGGAAATGGAAAGATTTATAAAAAAAAACCTGGAGAGAGGTTTCATTGAGCCAGCCAAGCCTAAAGTGGCTGCCCCGGTCCTTTTTAGAGAGAAGAAGGATGGCTCTTTACGTTTATGCGTGGATTATAGGGCCCTGAATACAATCAGTGAAAGCAACCTATACCCGCTGCCCCTCATGAAAGACATGCTGCTCGAAAGGGTAGACACTTACTATCGAGTAAGAATCAAGGAAGGGGACGAATGGAAGACTGCATTTAACTGCCCCATGGGGTGCTATCAATTCAAAGTCTTGCCATTTGGATTACAAGGGGGCCCTGCAGTCTTTATGCAATTAATCAATGACGTTCTAAGGGAGCACCTGTTTAAGGGGGTCCTTGTTTACTTGGACGACATTCTTATCTTTACCGAAACAAAAGAAGAACACGTCAAACTTGTCAGAGCGGTTTTAAAGAAGCTGCGAGCCGCTCACCTATATGCCAAACTCTCAAAATGCGAATTCCACCAGGAAAGGATAGACTACCTAGGCTATCGCATATCCCCACAGGGCATTGAAATGGACCCAGAGAAGGTCAGAGCAGTATTAGAATGGGCACCACCCCGCACAAGAAAGCAACTACAAAGTTTCCTGGGCTTTGCAAATTTTTACCGCCAATTCATCCCCTCATTTGCACAGATAGCCTTGCCCCTCACTAACTTACTAAAAACGAAGGGAACATCCTCAGTAAAACCTAGCCAGCCACTAAAATGGACAATGGAGTGCCAAGCAGCGTTTGAGAGACTAAAGAGACTTTTTTCTGCCGAACCAGTACTAAGGCACCCAGACATGGACAAACCCTTCATAATACAGGCAGATGCAAGTGATGTGGCAGTGGGGGCTGTGCTATTACAAGAAAATGATGATGCAGTATTGCAACCCTGTGCATATACATCTAAGAAACTCACGGAAACAGAACAGCGCTGGCCCGTATGGGAGAAGGAGGCTTATGGGATACGTTGGGCATTACTCACGTGGCGACAGTTCCTGGAAGGCAACAAAATCCCCTTCCAGGTATGGACTGATCACAAAAATTTAGAAGCCCTGAAAACTCCCAGGAAACTCAATCCCAAACAAGCCCGCTGGTCCCAGCATTTTCACCAATTCCAATTTAAGCTCAAACATTTACCAGGAAGAAAGAACTTCCTGGCAGATGCACTATCTCGCATGCCCCAATATAACAGCGCACGAACCACAGACTCTAGACCAATAATGGCAGAGTCACAACTGGCAGCGCCAGTAACCACAAGAACCCAAGCCAAAATAAAACCACAACTGGACAGCCAAACTGGGATTGAATTCAGAAAAAGTTTGGAAACAGATGATTGGTTCCAGAAAAACAAACATGTGTGCACAATGAGAGACGGATTGCCTTGGGTAGGGGAAAAGTTATATATACCAACAACTCAAAGACTAACTTTCATGCAACTTTGCCATGACACAAAATCAGCAGGGCATTTTGGATTTGTAAAAACTTTACACTTAATTAAACGGCAATTTTGGTGGCCATCAATAAAAAAGGACATAGAAAGTTATGTTGCCAGCTGCCCAACCTGTGCATCAGCAAAGAGGTTGCAAGGGAAATCGCCAGGGCTGTTACAACCAGTGGCAAGTCCCTCAGCCCCCTGGAGGGAAATAGCCATGGATTTTATAGTGGAATTGCCTGAAAGCAATGGGAATACTGTTATCTGGACAGTCACGGACCTATTTTCCAAACAGGTGCACTTTATCCCTTGCCAAAAAATTCCCACTGCAAAGGCCTTAGCAAAACTTTTTATCCAGCACATTTACAGATTGCACGGGGCACCCCAACGCATCATCTCTGATAGGGGAGTGCAATTTACGTCTACATTTTGGAAGGAATTTTTATCCCTCTTAGGGACCACTCAGGGACTGACATCTAGCCATCACCCTCAGACAGATGGACAAGCGGAACGCTGCCAGTCGGTACTTGAGCAATATTTGAGATGTTTTTTAAATTTCCAACAGAGTGATTGGACGGACTTACTTCCTTTTGCAGAAGTTGCCTACAATAATGCAGTCCACTCCAGCACAGGCTACACTCCTTTTCAAATAGCCAACGGCCAAAGTTTCAACCCTATGCCAGAGTTAACCCCAAAAGAACCAACGATCCCTTCACTGAAAGAATGGATGGAAAACCTACAAAACACCTGGCCAATAGTCAGAAAATCACTAGATGAAGCTAGGCGGGCATACAAAGCACAAGCCGATAAAAAAAGGGTTGAGCCTACACCATTCATTATAGGAGAAATGGTGTACTTATCTACAAAATACCTAAAGTCCCTACAGCCCTGTAAAAAACTTGGACCAAAATATATAGGACCTTTTCCAATTAAAAGGATCATAAATCCAGTAACAGTAGAATTAGAATTACCCAAAAACCTCAGGCAAATACACCCATTTTTCATTGCAGCTTGCTGAAAAGAGAGCATCAGTCACCTCTACGGCCAAAAATCCCCCCCCCACCACCTCCAATCATGGTGGAGGGGGAACAACACTTCGAAATAAAAGAGATCCTTGACTCTAGGAGATATCGTGGAACAACTCAGTACCTAGTTGCCTGGAAACACCTCCCTGCCTCACAAAATGAGTGGGTCCATAAACGTCACGTCAGAGCCCCGAAGCTATTGAAGAAGTTTCACACAGAGTATCCTAACAAGCCTAACTAAATTTTTTACTTGTGTTTTCTTTCAGGTGGATCTCTCTTATTGTTAAGAGGGGCCGGATGTCAGAATCCAATTATATTTCATCTTTAATTATCAAACATAGAAACTCCCAATTCTGCCTTCTCTGGATTCTGCCATAAGAGGGAGAAAAGGGGGAGAGCAAAGGGGCTTTATGGCCCTCACTTCCTTCAGCACACTTCAAAGGACTGAATGTGTTTTATTGTGGCCTCTAAGCTTTAACATATCAAAGAAGAGTAATTGCCTTTCATGTAGTTATCTGAAGTCTCCATCCAGACGGAAGAAGAAAGGGGATGGAATTGTGATACTTGAAACTATCACTGGAAGGGGGGTTGATTGGGTGGGACTACTGGGGGAACCCCTTAAAACCTTGAATGGGAGAGCTTGAACCCCAAGTCCTGTCTAGCATGCCTGCAACCATTTTCTCTTAATAAAGGATTCCTGTTGGAAGAATTATTCCAAGAGTTCTGTCTTCTTAAGATGCAAAGTGGGGTGGGTCCTCACATTCTGGTTTGCTCTCTTTATCTGTTCTGCCATTTTTTCTGAGTCCAGCAAGTTTAATTTATGTTATATTATTTCCATTTCTCTTTTCAAAGTCTTTTTCTGTGGAACTTTTTGTAGTTCTGATTCTAACTTTCCAAATTTTCCTTTTAATAGTACATATTTTTATCTGCTCTGTTTATTTTTCTTTGCCATATACGTTATAGTTATACCTCTAAAGTATGCTTTGGCTGTGTCCCATAGATTTTGTAATGTTGTATCTTCTTCTTTATTTTCTTTAAAGAAGAATTCCATTTCTTTTTTCACTAACTCTATAAATTCTCTTTCTTTTAATATATATTGATTTAAGGTCCATCTTGTTCTTTTTTGAATTCCTTTCCATATCACTTTTAAAAGGTCATGGTCTGCCCATGTGCCTATTTCCATCTCAATTCCCTGTATATTCATCCTCAATTCAGACGTCATCCAAATCATATCAATTCTTGACCAGGATTTTTGGCTATTTGAGTAAAAGGTATATTGTAATCTTTGTGGACTGATTTCCCTCCAGACCTCTTGTATTCCAATTTCCTCTGCCGTATCAAAAATGTAATCTTCTTCTTCCAGTTTTTCCTATTTTGTTGCTTTTATAATTAGTTGCTCCATCTACTATCACATTAAAATCTCCTAATAGAAACTAGACAAATATTTTGGTACTCCATTTCTATTATTTTTCTGTGTAGGCTTTGATAAAATTCTTAATGATTGTTGTTTGGTGCATAGATTGCCACAAACAATGTTTGCTTTTGGTGTAGATATATTTCTACCATTACGATTCTTCCTTCTTCATCTGAGAATACCAATTTGGAATCTATTGTCTTTTTAATGTATACAGCAACCCCTCTTTTTTCTGGTGTGCTGATGCATAATAAAGTTTCCCAATTTTTGGATATTCCAATAATTTATGGTGCTGTTCTTTTATATGTGTCTCTTGCAAACAAATTATGTCTATGTTTAATTTCTGTAATTTCCTGAAAATTTTGTTTCTTTTGGATGGAGAATTTAGTCCATTTACATTCACTGAAAAAATTCCATTTTCTTTCTACATTTCCATTTCCATTATTTATATTTAGATCTAACTCTAGTTGATCTCATAAACGTCTGTTCTCTGGCAGTTCCTTCACCTTCACCCTCTTGTTCACCTTTCTCTTTCTGTTCTCCTGTTTGTGTGGTTGTTCCTTGGGTCGTCTCTTCAATTTGCTTCTCTCCCTTACTCTCCCCTTGTCGTTGTTGTACTCCTTCATCTAAAATTCTTCTGTTCCTTGCTTCGAAACCCTCTACTTTTCAGATTGAATCCAGTCGATATCTTGTATTGTTCTAATTTATTAAAATGCCTTCCAGCATTAGCCATTTGAAGTTTATGCCTTTGGCAATCAGCTTTGTGGTTAGGAAATGGTAGTGTCTTTGAGTGTCTCTTACTCTCTTGGGTATCTGCTTTAAAACCACAATTTCTTTATTTTTATATTGTAATGGCTCATCGTTTACTTTTCTCAGTACTTCATCCCTTACATATACTTCTCTTGGTAGCCTGTTTTTCCTTGTGTAGCTTGAATTCATGTGGAATATTTAGTCAATCTCCATTTGGATCTCTACTCTGTCTGCCTTCAGAGCCTCTGCCAGAAGGTCGATCACAACTGCTATGTTTTCTTCTCTATCCTCAGGGATATTTTGGAATCTCAAATAGTGTTCTGCCTTCTTGAATTCCAGAATCTTAACTGCCCCCTCTAGATCTTGATTTGCTTGTTCTAATTTTTCATTTTCTTGTAATAACATTTCCATCTTTCTTTTGTCAATGTCCTCTGATTTATTTTCCATTTTCTGAATTCTTTGTTCATTTTTAATAATCATTTGGTTTTGAGCTTCACATCGTGCCTTTATATCCAGGATTTCTTCGCTTAATTTCTCAAAGTTACTTTTTGTCTCTTCATGATTTTTTTGCATCATCTCTTGAATCAGTTTTAGTGAGGCCTGCGTTTCATTTTGGGCAGTACTTATTTTCTCACGTTGCAACATTGTTTCAATAGATCCCTGGGTTGTTGGGCTAGATTGTCCCATAGAGGGTGCAGAAGAAGTTTTCTTTGTAAGTCTAGTAATGTTTGATGTACTCATTTTACAGCCCATAGTCTTGGGCTAAAAACCAAAATGCAAAAGGGATCCAGCTATTTTAGGCCCAATCCACCTCCTCCAGTCAGGTCTTTGATATAAAGAGTTCACTTTCTCCAAATAGTATATGTCTAGTTTTAGCCAAAGTGAACAAATATAACTATGAGAAGTCTTTTCCCTTGTAATCTCACGCCAAGGCACTTTGTAGTTTGCAGGTGTCTTTTCAAGGTTGTTGGTTTGGAAACACTTTTTCCTTTCTTTCTTTTTGCACTGCTTGTTGGTGCTGTCATTTCTTCTTTCACCACTAGATGTCCTCCTACGCTCATTTATCAATATCTGATATTCCTTAAAACCTTTTCCCCTTTTGTAGTTACTTGCCGCCTTTAAATTAATCCTTCTGGGGGTCTTTGCTTTCAGCTTTTCTCCATCAGGGGCTCAACGTTTTGTAGTCCACAAGGAGAAGGAAAAAGTTCTAGCTCACCCAGTCTCAGCACACTGTTGAGAATCAGCTGTTTTGCAGAGCTTTCCTTCCAGCTGGGGACAACTTGGGCTGCCTTGGCTCACCCGGCAACCTTTCTTCCACCCTTTGAGAGGGGTTTTTCAGTCCGCTCCAATCACCTGCCACCTGATCTGAGCTCCTGGAGTGTCCCTCCTTCTTTGTTGCCTTTCCAAGGCAACTTTCCGACCCTTTAAGGGTTGCTGGGCAAAGCGAAACTGGACTGGAAAGCCGGAGCTTCCATCCGTCCCATCGGCGACCAAACCGGAAGTCCCATATATTCTTTCTCTTTTACTCTCCCTTTTTTGTTTTTCTTTCTGTTCTGTACTCTTTTCTCTTACTTGTTATTCTATCATTTTCAGTTTGTATCAATTTTTCTGTTATATAATTAATATTGTTTTTTTTTTTAGAAAAAAAGGAGTGCTAAGATTATCTTAGCAAATGTTACTGATATTTTTTTAAAAAGAGTTTCATAGGAATTGATAATTTATATAACAAATCTGGCTTGAACACAACAGGCCCGCGTGCAATGGCTATTGCCAGGTCAGTTCAAGTATGATATCTCCCTGGAGGGAGGTCATGAAACATCCTTCAGTCAGCCTCTTTCAGCAGAAAGGCTGGTTGGCCAGGCATCTGCAAGTAGCTGAATGAAAATAATAATAATAACAACAACAATAATGCTGAAGAACAAGAAGACCAAAGAATATCTAATCAAGAAATACCACTTAGAAACAAGGAAAATCAAGGAAGCACTGGAAATAATAAAGCAACAAATAACAGCTATAGCCAGGAAAATCAGTAGATATGAAGCTCAAATTGCAAACTATAGGCAGAACCTCCAATTTCAATCCAATCAGAAACGTTTCTACCAATCCATCAATAGAGAAACTGCAATGAATCAGTCAGTACCTGACAAGGAAGAAACAGTGCAGTTCTGGAAGCAGATATGGGATAACCCAAAGAAATACAACAAGGATGTGGCTTGGTTAAAAGAGGTGGATGCAAATAAAACAGAAGTTGAAATGAAAGAACTAGTAATAACAACAAAAATGGTAGAAAAAAGAGCAAGGAAAATCAAAAATTGGTCAGCACCAGGTGAAGATGAACTGCATGGGTTTTGGTTGAAACATCTAACTGTTATACACCCACTCATTGCCAAACAGTTCAACAATATACTACAAGGAGGAGAACTTGAAAAGTGGCTAACAACTGGGAAAACCTACCTAATAATGAAAAATCCAGCAAAAGGGGCAACACCAGGTAACTACAGGCCAATTACCTGCTTACCAACAACTTTCAAATTACTAACTGGTGTAGTAGCTGATGCAGTGCAACAGCATCTAGTTGAAAACAATCTCTTTCCACCTGAGCAGAAAGGAAACTGCCCCAATAGCAGAGGACCAAAAGATCAACTCCTAATAGACAAAATGATCTTGGAAAACTGCAAGAGAAGGAAGACCAACCTGAATGTGGCATGGATTGACTACAAAAAGGCATTTGACTCTCTGCCACATGATTGGATAATAAAGTGCCTAGAAATAACAGGAGTCCGTAGAAACATCAGAAAATTTGTGCAAAGATCGATGGCACAATGGAAGACACAGTTGCAGATCAATGGTGAAAAGCTGGGAGAGGTTAATATCAAGAGAGGAAAATTTCAAGGAGATTCATTATCACCATTACTATTTGTTATTGCACTGTTTCCTCTGTCAACAATACTGAATAACTCAGGACATGGCTATCAAACATCAAAAACATCTAACAGACTATCCCATCTCCTTTACATGGATGATCTGAAGCTGTATGGAAAAACATCATCTGAAATAGAATCGCTGCTCAACACTGTCCGTATATATAGCCAAGATATTGTTATGGAGTTTGGCTTGGACAAATGTGCCACACTTACTATCAAACAAGGAAAGGTAGTGAAAACTGAAGGAATCAAGATGCCCCACGAAAATAACATTAAGAGTCTGGATAAGGAAGATTACTACAAATACTTGGGTATCCTTCAAGCTGACAACATCAAGCACACTGAAGTCAAGAAAAAGATTAGAGGTGAATACATCAAGAGAGTGAAGAAGATCTTAAAATCGAAACTCAATGGAGGCAATACCATAAAGGCAATCAACACCTGGGCAATTCCAGTCATTAGGTACACAGCTGGAATAGTGGACTGGACTCAAGCAGAACTAAAAGCAATGGATAGGCAGACCAGAAAAATAATGACAATGAATCATGCCCTTCATCCATGCAGTGACATTGACAGACTTATCTACCAAGGCAAATAGGTGGGCGTGGAATGCTACAAGTACATCAGATGGTTGAAGAAGAAAAAATGGCTTTGGAAGAATATCTGAAGAACAATGATGAAGATGCACTGAAATTAGTATATCAGGAAGGCTTACTAACTACTGGAGAGACCAAACTGGCCTACAAGAAAGACCAAATGAAGAACAGAATAGAGGCATGGAAGACAAAGCACTACATGGCCAATACATGAAAAAAATAGCTGGGAAAGCAGATAATAATAAAACCTGGCAATGGCTAAGAGCAGGAAAATTGAAAAAAGAGACCGAGGGACTAATTCTGGCTGCACAAGACCAAGCCTTAAGGACAAATGCATACAAAGTCAAAATTGAGAAGACAGCAACAGACAGTACGTGCCGCCTATGCAAAGAAGCTGAAGAAACAGTGGACCACTTGGTAAGCTGTTGCAAGAAGATTGCACAAAATGATTACAAGCAGCGGCATGACAAAGTAGCAACAATGGTGCATTGGAAGATCTGCAAAAAATATCATTTGCCTGTAAGCAAAAACTGGTGGGATCATAAAATAGAGAAAGTCATAGAAAATGATAAAAATTAAACTGCTCTGGGACTTCAGAATTCAAACAGACAAGCACCTGCAACATAACACCCCAGACTTAACAATTGTCGATAAGAAAGTCAAAGTCTGGATAGTGGACGTGGCAGTGCCTGGAGACAGCAGAATAGACGAGAAAGAACTGGAGAAGATAACAAAATACAAAGACCTATAAATAGAAATAGAAAGACTGTGGCAAAAACAAGCAAGGGTAGTACTAATAGTAATAGGCTCCTTGGGTGCAATCCCAAAACAACTGGAGCACCACTTGAACACCATTGACATTGACAAATTCGCTATTAGTCAATTGCAAAAGGCGGCCTTATTAGGAACTGCTTCCATCCTGCGACGATATCTGTAATACCATCAAACATCCACATCTGCCTATCCCAGGTCCTGGGTAAGGACTCGATAGGTAGACAAAATGCCAAATCCAGTCTGAACATCTGTCTGACTGTGCGATGATTAATAATAATAATAATAATAATAATAATATAAATAAATAAATAAATAAAAATATATAAGCTACAGCTTATTCTCTCTTCCATGGATTTGCACAACCTTGCATGGGGTTTTTGCATGGATGAATTTGAATTTTGCAAGGAATCCCAATAAATCCTTTCACAGAACGCATACAAAAATAGGAAATGTTTTACGGTGGAAGAGAGGTTATCTGTATTCCTCTACTGCATACTAAATATTTTTTTTCTGTTGGGACTGTGGTGTTGAGGAAAAAGGATGTTCATATAAACATGTGAGGTATCTTCCATGGGGATATGTTTTACATCTTACGAACACAAGGCTCTGTCTTAGGTCCAGTACTCTTTAATATCTTTTTTTAAAAACACATTTTATTGGTTTTTTTAAATTCTTAAGAAAAAGTACTCAGGACCCACCGTGGTGGTTGGGTGGTCAAACATTCAAAAGTAAAAATATACATAAACAACACAACTCAATAAATTTCACCATCCCCTCTCTATTCCTCTCAATTAACATGATACATTTAAATATTCCATTTCTATTTTAAATTTCTATCACTATTAAACCTGTATTATAACTTTATCAGTTTACAATTACAATAGTTTAAATTTAAAACAAGAAATTATCAATTCTAATTCTTAATCTCTCACATCTCTCATTTTATCACCAATCTCATTTATTTCTTCTTCCACTACACAATAGATATCCTAATAGCAATAAAATATTGATCAGCCCTATATATATGTAATCCCAAAGTCAATCCATCTCTTTAAACTAACGAGATAATATTAAACCTTAATTCATTCAAATTCATTAAACAAAATTCAAATTTTCTCCAATTACTTATCATGCCTTATCATGTCTTTGTTGTCATACAAGAAATCCATCCTAGTAATTTAAAACATTCCATAAATTATTAAAAGCATCCCAATCTAAACAATCATCATTTTCTCAATTCCAGTACATAATAATTTTCATATATTTCCCAAACGCTACATAAGTACAATCCAATACATTCTTAATCTGTTTAAAATATCTATTCTAATAATCACGCTCCTGTATCTATATATCTATATCTATATCTATATCTAATTACTTCTAACTCTAAATCTTAATCCTTAAAACAATCCATAAATCCAGTATTGCCTTTTAACCCATTACCCAATTTTAGATTTCTCTTTTAAGTCTGATTCTAGGTTTTTTCCTGTACCAGGCAGGTTTCGATAAACACGCTTCTCTTTCAATCAGTGAGTCTATTTTTGTTGCTTGGAATAGCCTTTGAAGAGATAAAAGTCCCATCCTCTGCATCAGGCATCTGTTTTTCTCCTCCTTAAGATATCATTGCTTTGTAGTTTCAAATCTCAATCTTTGCTTCTTTTGTTCCTCAAAGTTACAGATAAAAGGTTTGTAGACCATAAGAAAGGCTGAGCGCCAAAGAATTGAGGCCTTTGAACTATGGTGCTGGAGAAGACTCCTGCGAGTCCCTTGGACTGCAAGGCGTTCAAACTGGTCAGTCCTAGAAGAGATCAACCCCGACTGCTCTTTAGAAGGCCAGATCCTGAAGTTGAAACTCAAATACTTTGGCCACCTAATGAGAAGGAAGGACTCACTGGAGAAGGGCCTAATGCTGGGAAAGATTGAGGGCAATAGAAGAAGGGGACGACAGAGAATGAGATGGCTGGATGGAGTCACTGAAGCAGTAGGTGTGAACTTAAATGGACTCCAGAAGATGGTAGAGGACAGGAAGACCTGGAGGAACATTGTCCATGGGGTCACAATGGGTCGGACACGACTTCGCAATTAACAACAACAACACAGGATAAAATAAGCTCCTCTTTTATCTCAGTTAATTCCTCTTCTAATATAATTTGGTTTGTAAAATAGTCAGGTGTAGTCTGGTCATCCGTTTGAATGTTTGAAGTGAAATTTCTGGATCTTAGTTCTGAAGTAGATTCTTTCAATATGGCACAAATTTCTGTAGTGGCCTCATGTATCTTTTCCAGTATAAGCTTATAGTTTAATTGTGAATGCAAATTCTCCATTTTGATAGTAGTTAATAATAGTTTTTGTTTGTTTGTTTTGTTTGTGGAGGCTGTATTTGGTAAGAGTTAGTCGATATACAGCCCTACAATTCCCATAGCTCAGCTTATCTTTTTCCAGAAATGATTTGAAGGTCAGGTCTGGTTTAACTTCAAAAAAGTAACCAGAAGATGCAATATTAACTTTTTGCCACTAGATGTCCTCAGTAAATGAAGAGTCTTTTCCAGACAGCATTGCTTTGTTTCTAACTTTAAAAGTATAGTGTGAAAGAAGAAATAATATTCCAACACCAGGTGATAGCACAGTTCTTAGCAAAACAAAAAAGAGAGAGTTTTCTGTATCCCAAAAAATATAAAAGTAAATTTTAATCTTGTAAAACGCCTTCTTTCCCAAAAATATAAAAGCTGCTTTCTCTAGCCAGGGAAATAATTCCAACAAGGCTCTTACAGGTAAAAAAACAAAGTCAAGTAGAGAGAGTAACAAGGAAAAATCTCACCCGGATTCACCACGGGGGCTCTTACAGCTTAGATGTTCTTGACTTGTGGTTTGAAGCAGCAGGATGATCGGCCATTTTACTGGCCGATCTTCTTCTCCATCGGCCCTCAGAGATCACCTGGACAGCTGGAGGAGCTGCCACTCCTCCGCACCCGAGCCAAAGCCTCTTCGACAGAAGTCGCACCCTCCAGGGTGACTTTCGACCCGTAGAAGAGTCGACCGGCGGAGGGGAGGCTAGCCGCCGAGGAGACGAGTCTCCCTGTGCGACTAGAGTCGCCACGAATCGGAACCGGAAGCCCTCTTTAATATCTTCATGAATGACTTAGATGAGGCAATAGAAGGGGAACTCATCAAATCTGCAGATGACACAAAACTGGCAGGAATAGCCAACACCACAGAAGACAAGCTCAGGATCCAAAAAGAAACTGACAAACTTGAACAATGGGCCCTATCCAAGAAAATGAATTTTAATGTGGAGAAAAGCAAAGTTTTACATTTAGGCAGGAAAAATCAAATACATAAGTACAGATAAGGCAAGACCTGGCTCAAAAACAATAACTGTGAAAGAGACCTTGGAGTCCTAGTGGACAATCACTTGACTATGAGCCAGCAGTGTGCAGCAACAGCCAAAAAAGCTAATACAATCCTGGGTTGTATAAACCGAGGCATAGAATCAAGATCACGTGAGGTATTAGTACCGCTTTATAAAACCCTAGTAAGACCACACCTGGAATACTGTAGCCAATTTTGGTCATCATATTACAAAAAAGATGTTAAGACTTTAGAAAAAATTCAGAGAAGAGCAACTAAGATGATCAAACGCCTGGAGACTAAAACATACGAAGAACGGCTGCGAGACTTGGGTTTGGCTAGTCTAAAGAAAAGAAGAAATCGGGGAGGCATGATAGCAGTATTCCAGTATCTGAGGGGCTGCCACAAGACAGAGGGGGCCAGATTGTTCACCAAAACACCAGAGGGCAGGACAAGAAACAATGGTTGGAAACTGATCAAAGAGAGAAGCAACCTGGAATTAAGGAGAAACTTCCTGACAATGAGGACAATCAACTAAAGGAACAGTTTGCCTCCAGAAATCGTGGGCACTCCATCTCTGGAGATTTTTAAGAAGAGACTGAGATGGTACAAGTTCTCCTGCTTGATCAGAGGGCTGGACTAGAAGACCTCCAAGGTCCCTTCTAGCTCTGTTCTGTTCTGTTCTATTAATGTATACAGGTAGTCCTTGACTTAAGTCCATTCATTTAGTGACAATTTGAAATTACAATGGCACTGAAAAAAATGAATTATGCCTGTCTGAGACGGTATCAGTTCTCCTGCTTGATCAGTGGGCTGGACTAGAACACCTCCAAAGTCCCTTCTAGCTCTATTCTATTCTAAATCAGAACTGAACATAGTTTACATGCAGATGTTCCCTGCCAATCAGTATAAACCAGACTCTCTATTTTGTCATCAGATATGTTGGACAACCTTCAGACATTATTTGCACTAGATAGAGATAGTAAAAGTAGAAATCAACTCATCTGGAGAATGCCAGATTAGGAAAGGCTAGTTAAATAGAGCAAGGCAATAATTTTGTCTTGCTCTATCAGATTTTGTCTGATTTTGTTTAAAAGAGTTTCTTATATTCATAATGATACATAACATAAATGTAAATAAAGTCACCTCTGGTGACTCTATTCAGTCTGTAATGAGATATTAAGTGCATCATACTATGCCAATTGATCTTTTCAAATATTTGACAAAAGTTCTGTTTCACATTCTTCTCCTTTCAGTAATTTTATTTGCTGTATAAATTTATCATCATTCATCAGACTATATATTCTGCATATTCATGAAAACTTTTGTGGCTTGCATCCCATTATTAAAATAATCAAGGATATATGAGAATTCTGAATACAGTTGAAGACGTTGGGTTTCAACAAAGAACATTATAAACAGCCCGCAATTTATTATTTTTGCCCCCCTTCCAAATTGTTCTAGATTCTAAATGTTGAACTGTTTGGTGCCTATTATTGTTTTCCTGCCACTGACATCAAATTAAATTTAAAAAAAATTGAATGAGCTTTAGATAAGGATCCTGTACTTTGCTGAGTTTGTATCTGCGCCAACTTCCGATCCCTTTGTGGTTTCCCTATTAGCGGCCACCCAAACTCAAGAAATATTACCTCTCTGCTGTGCAGTGGAAATAAATTTGCTGCTTATAGTTTCAGAAAAGCAATTTGCGCAGTGACATAGTAAATTGTCTTTTCATTTTATATAGGATGTGGAGCATCTGAGTCTTTGGTCTATGTACCATCATGCTGAGCTGTCAAAAAGATAGTAGAACAAATTGCTCATTCCTATTTAATAGCAAAAGTTCTGTTGCATAGTAGAAGTGATGAAGAAGATGGCAATGATATATTTCACTAATTAAAATAAATACACAGATGTGATATTTATCCCTTAATATCACAGATGTGATATTTATCCCTTAATAAAAATGCATATGTGTTCAATAATGTAGACTGAGAAAAAATGTAGAAAATGATGAAATGAAAAGATATAATAGATTTTCCACCTCTTTTACCTGAAAGTACCAACAGGGTTTCTCTTTATGTTTTGCTTTAGACTTAACAATATTTTCCAATCTTTAGCCAGTAAAGGCTTTCATCAAGTTAGTTAAGAATTATGAAAACTGGATTTTTCTATAAAGCAAGAGTATCAGAATGTTACTTTAAAAATCATTTCAAAGCAACCTGAATTCTACTTAGTAATATCCTCAGGAGGAGAAGTAGTCAAAACAGGGAACATGGCACTTGCAGCTTCATGACTGAAATCCAGATCATTTGTACATGTGTGATATGTTTACGTATGCACAAAAGTTTGCATCATGATTCTACAATTACCATGTTGTCCATTTTGACATTCCCTTGACCCCTACTGCAGATGCCATTGACCTAATAGATTAAAGACAAACATTTTGCCAATTAGCATTAAATCATTTGAAGTTTGGATTACAAGAAAACTACAGCAAAAAAGTTTACACTGAATTTTGCCAATCTAAATACATTTTGTACATTATATATTATCTGGTGAAGAAGATAGAGAAGAGCTGGGGAAGCTCATGATTACTGATGAGGCAATACTTCTAAATACCAATCAGATATAGGTGGAAACTGAAGTTAGTAAAATGGCTGAAATAA
Organism: Crotalus tigris; assembly: GCF_016545835.1. Taxonomy (NCBI): domain Eukaryota; kingdom Metazoa; phylum Chordata; class Lepidosauria; order Squamata; family Viperidae; genus Crotalus; species Crotalus tigris. Next base: position 678,638 of record NW_024097163.1, on the reverse strand, counting down.
TGAGTCAGAAATAGCCAGAACTTTTTTCTCCAACAGAGATATTGGGTTATTGGGCGGGTTGAGGAAGATCCAGGATTGGAGCAATTAGGGTGGCCTTTTCAGATGTTTATGTATGGCAATTCTTGCCACAACTGTAGATTACTAACTGGGTGTGATGAGAACTGGAACTGAACACACATAGGGTGTTATATTTAATTTAATCCAGACCTAAAAGGAAATTTAAGCTTTGCTATCACTTAAGCTTTGCGTGATGAAAAATCAAAATGTGTCTTAGTGATATAAAGTCTGCATGATTATTTGTGTAACATATTTAGGTACTGCCTTTCCTCTGAAGAACTTGGGCTGATGCTAAAAAAACCTAGTAGAGGTATTTTGTGGAAGTGAAAATAAGAATTTCACAGTCACTGGACCTTACACAATTCATGAACAGACAGTTGGTTCCATGCCAATCAACAAGAATACGAGTTGGCCACATTTGTAAAAAAACTGCTATCATAGTTGGACAAAGTTTTACTCCATTTTTATAACTGATCTTGCTGTTCATGGGGAAGCATAAAGTCTATAAGATACAGCTATTCACCCCCACTCCCACCGGTCTGTCAAATCTACAGTATAACGTTGCCATCATCACATGGGGAAGGTGCTTTAAGTAGTTGGAAAAGTATGAAAGGACAATTAATATGGAATCCTCTATGGTTCCAGTATTTGCACCATCTTTTCAAGTGCTGTGTTCACATTATATGTGATGCCTGCCCAGTAAAACTGTTTTAGAACTTCAGTGAAAGCTTGGTTCAATAAACATGCTATTATAATCTAGTTCAGCACATTGTGGTATAGGGTTAGGACATTCCTTACATTCCTTTCTCCTCCCATTCTTTTTTTATTTCCATCTGGCCCAGTCCTTTCACTCTTGGACTAATAGTCATATAATATATTTGTTGATAATCCATGGTTATTTTTTTATTGAAATTTTTTTAAATTTTTACAAAAACAAAACAACCCTTTCCCAAACCTCCCCAACCCTCCCATTCCCTCCCCCGACCTTCCCAGAGCTGAATACAGGCTTAATTGAAATTTCTTCAAAAAATCTTTAAAAAGATATAAACCATGAATAAATCTAAATACATTAATTGAACAAATTATAAAATAATTAACAATAATATATATATAGAAAAACATAAATACCAAAAGAAAAATGCTTTAAAGAAAAAAGAATTTAAAAAAAAGAAAAAGATAAAAGAAAATATAATAAAAATAAAAATAAAAAAAGAATAAAGTCTATAAAATATCTTAAATTTTAAATATAAGTTATTGAAAAACTAAATAATATTTTTTATATCCAACTTATATTGTATAAAATCTATCCATTTTTTCCATACCGCAAAATACTTCTCTTGCGATTGATCCTTCAAAAAAGCTGAAATCTTTGCCATTTCCGCTAAATAAGAAACTTTAAAAAACCACTCTTGCAAAGTAGGCAAAGATTCCTTCTTCCAACATTGCCCTACTAACAACCTTGTGGCTGTAATTAAATTTAACATCAATATGGTCTCTTTAGTATCACAATCAATAACAATACCTAACAAGAACAATTGTGGGGTAAATTTTACCCTCCTTCTAAAAATTCTTTGAATATTCCACCATATCTTAATCCAAAAAGCTTTTATATTTTTACACGACCACCAGATATGATAGTAAGTAGCATCCAAACATCCGCATCTCCAACATTTAGGCTGTAAGTCAGGATACATGCGAGACATTTTTTGTGGATCAAGGTGCCATCTATAAAACATTTTGTAAAAATTCTCCCTTAAGTTTTGGGCTTGTGTAAATTTGACATTCCTCACCCAAATAATTTCCCAGGTATCTAGTAGAACTGGTTCACCAAAATTTTGTGCCCATTTAATCATACATTCTTTGCTTCTGAATCCAATTCTACTAACACCCCATAAATTCTCTTAATGTGAGTTCGTCTTTGATCTTTTATTTGTTTTAACAAATTTTCATCTTCTCTAAGCAAACCCACATTGCGATCTATCTTCCACCTATCCACTATTTGTCTATACTGAAACCATGAGTAAATAATATTTTCTTGTATTAAATCTTCCAAAGATTTTAACTGCCAATTTTTACCATCCCATCTAAGTAATTGTGCGTAAGAAGCACTATCCATCTTAATTCCTCTCCTTATCCCTTCTATCGCATGCCATGGTATAGCCCATAATGGGATTTTAAAATCACTTCTATAATATTTCCTCCAAACCCGAAGTAAAGAAATCCTTATAATATGAGATTTAAAAACCCTATCAACCTTTTTATTAAAAATTAGATAGGCATGCCATCCAAAAAGTAAATCCCAACCCTCCAAGAGGAGTATTTCTACATATGTTAACAAATGATAATCCATGGTTATTAAAAACCATTATTTGGATTATTTTAAAAAGAAAACCCCAACTTTGGGAGTGTTTTGACAATTCTTTTTATGAACTGACCTGACCTGTCATGTTTGTGGAAAATAAATGAAGCAGTGACTAAAGAAAACTAAAGGAAAAATACTTTCCTTAAACAATTGCTATCAGGAGAAAGTCTTCACTACCATGTTGCCTGGAAAATAAGACCCACTGAGAAAGTAAGCCCTAGCCTGATTTTGTAGCATGCTCCTAATATAAGCTCTACCCAAAAATAAGGCCGGGAGTGGATGGGCTTGGCCAGGAAAGGAGGTGGTGAGTGTGCCGGGGCTGACGGTGTCTGGCAGGAGCCACGGCCCACACAGTCCAGGTAAGTCCAAGCGTGGAGGCAAAGGTAGGGAGGGGATGCAAGCAATTCCATCATGCTGCATGGCTGCCTGCCTGGTACAGCTGCTGACATGCCAAAAGGCAGTGGGATGAAGTGGGTGGGCAGCCATGGGAAGCTCGTCCTCATGCGGTGTCACCAGCAGCAGGCAGAGGTAGAGGCAGGGGAAGGCAGGCAATCTGGACATGCTGTGTGGCCCCTGGCTCATAGTAAGCTTGCGGGAGGCTCACGTGATGGTACTGGCAGCAGGCGTAGGCAGAGGCATGGGGGGAGGCAGGATCCGGATGTGCTGCATGGCCACCTGGCTTGCGGGAGGCTCGCACAGCAGCACCGGCAGCAGGCGGAGGCATAGGTATGGAGGGAGGCAGGCAATCCCAATGTGCCACCCACTCCTTCCCACCGTCTCTTGGCTTGACCGCAGCTGTGCCAGGGCAGGCGGTCATGCGGTGCCTCAGCCTCTGTGCTCAGACTTACCTGCACTTCATGGGCTGTGGCTGCTGCTGGACACTGTTGGGCTCAGTGTGCTCACTGCCTCTTGTGAGCATGCTGGGGTGGGTGGGTGGGTGGAGTGCCTGGCTGGGCTGATCACCCTGCTACCATGTTTTACCAAAAATAAGCCCTAATGCATCTTTTGGGGCAAAAAATAAATATAACACCGGGTCTTATTTTCAGGGAAACATAGTATTACTCTACATAAATTTAAGCTTCTAACAGCACCACTTGTAGAGAAGTTTTAGCCTAATTAAGGACTAATCAACTATGCAAATATTTGAAAAAAATCAGTCTTGGAGTGAACATTTTTTTTTGTTTTTACTTCTAAAATGTGCTACATAAATTAATTTGAAAATTAAGATTGGCAGGCTTTCCTGGGGTTTTAAAAGCAAAGCAGCACAAATTTACTTTCCTAGTTTATGAACCTTCATTGGTGTTTATTCAGTATGAAGCCAACAAAAGTGGGAGAAAGAAAAAGATGCAGTAAATGAGAAAGAGATTTCACTTTAATAAAAAAGATCATCAGCTTGCCAAGCAAGACATTTAGGCCAGTGTTTTCACAACCTTGGCAGCTTGAAGATGGGTGGAATTAAACTTCCAGAATTCCCAGGCAAATTTTGTTGGGGAATTTTGGGAGTTGAAGTCCACCCATCTTCAAGCTGCCAAGGTTGAGAAATACTGATTTAGGCTATCAAGCTTCATTTGCTAAGATTGTGTTGACAAATCCAGCCCATATAGTGATAAATAATGTTAGTATATGCAAGAATGTATTTCTGGGCCAGCAGGATATTGATGAGCCTTAATGTTTTAAAATCTGTGTTTACTGGTGTTTCTATTTTGTTTTCAGCAGAATTAATTATATGGTGATACTTTATGTTAGAGAATTTTAAATTCTCTATTGGTGAAAAATAAATCAGAGGCTCTCACAGTTGACTGCATTTAGCTGATTGCACAGACTCAGTAGCACTTTCTTCCCATTGGCTGACTGAATTACTGCATGACTCTTCCTGTTCATGAATATTCCAACACTCCTCCCTTCATGACAGGAAGAGACATCAGACCTATTGACTTAACACATTTTCCATAGTGAATACCACCCAATGGTTTAGTCATCATGTCTGCCAAATTATCCTCAGAAGAACAATGATGTAAACTAATCAATTTTCCTTTTACAGCTTCCCTGACATTACAATACTTAATGTCTACATGTTTACTTCTGTTCTTCACCCTGTCACCAGTTGCCATTTTTATACAGGCAGCATTGTCTTCAAATACCTTTACAGATTCTTTTACATTAATATTTAAATCTTGCAACAACTGTACATACCATGTTACTTCAGAACACAATTCAGATAAAGCAATAAACTCTGCTTCCGCTGTTGAAATAGCAACAGTTGTTTGTTTTCTGGACTTCCATCCAATCAGAGTCCCTCCAAACAATATTATAATCCCAGAATTTGATTTCCTTGTGTTTATGTCATTTGCATAGTCACTATCGACATAACACTTTAATTTCAATTCCTCAGTAATCTGTATTTGAAGACCCAAATTTATAGTTCCCTTTAAATATCTGAGAACCCTTTTTACACCCCTCCAATGTAACTTTGTAGGTGCAGCAGTAAAACGACTCAAAATGCTTACTGCGCAAGCTATGTCTGGTCTGGACCACTGTGATAGATATAACAAACTCCCTATTGCTGAGTGATATATCTCTTGATCACAGGTTTCACCTTTGTCCGCACTTAAACTATTATAAAAATCTGCACTCATGGGTGTGGGAGCAGTATTGCAATCTTTCATATTATATTTCTCCAATAACTGCTCAATTTTTCTCCTTTGACTGAGAATATAACCACCTTTTTCATTTTTCTGTATCTCTACACCAAGATAATTTTTTATTTCTCCCAAATTCTTTAATTCAAATTTCTTTCCTAATTTATTAGCAAATTCTTTGACTTCTGATGCATCCTTTGCGATGAAGCAAAGATCATCCACAAATGATAACAGTAGACAATTCTCTCCTTGTAACTGTCCAGTATATATACAGTTATCAGCTTTGCAACTTTTAAATCCAAGATCCTTTAAAGCAGTATCTAAACAGATATTCCAGTTTCTGGCTGACTGCTTCAGCCCATAAATAGCCTTGTTTAATTTATATACCACGTTAGGTTTTGCAATTTCATATCCTGGTGCTTGGATCATATAAATTTCTTCCTCTAACTCAGCATTGAGGAATGCAGTTGTGATATCAAAGTGCCAGATTTTATGCTTATATGCCACTGCCAATGCCAGTGCTAATCTTATACTCTCACTTTTCACAGTTGGCGCAAATAGTTCATCGTAGTGCACATTCTTTAATTGTGAAAAACCTTGTGCCACTAACCTGGCCTTATACTGTATATCATTATTTGGCAATACCTTTTTCTTATATACCCATTTACAACCCACAGCTTTGGTTCCCTTTGGCAAAGTCACTGGTTTAAATACTTCATGGTCTTCCATGGATTTCATCTCTTTATCCATGGCCTCCTTCCATCTTTCTTGTTCAGCCTTTGGTAATGCCAACACCTCTTTATAACTTCTTGGCTCATACCACACATTGCAAACTTTTACCTTGCTGGCAGAATACCTGTCAGGCGGAATTCCTTTATTACATCGCTCTGACCTACGTGGTATTAACTGCTCCTGTGTCTCAAGTCTTTCTGGCTTTATGTCTTGTTCAGTTTCTCCTCCCTGAACATTGACATCTTCAATAATAATTTTTTCATCATTAGATGAGTTATTGTCACTAAACAGATCACCCTCATTAAGTGAGACATACCCAGAATTTGCATTCTGTCCCAATTTTGTTCTGCAAAATTAGCAGACCTTGAAATTATAATTCTTTTACTTCCATCGCTAAAGCGATATCCTTTTGACCCTGGCTCATAGCCCACAAACCTGAGCTTTCTTGCCTTTTGCTATCCCTTTCTTCTGATTGCTTTTGGAATATGTACCCATGCAGTACTTCCAAAAATTCTCAAATGTGCCAGTGATGGCTTTCTCCCATATAGAATGGCATATGGAGTATTATTAATGGAGGAACTCCACAGCCTGTTAACTATATAATTAGCAGTCAATATGGCTTCTCCCCAATATGACCTGCTCAAACCAGAATCCTCCAATAATGAATCTTTCATTGTTTGCAAAACACCATTCCTTCTTTCAGCTACACCGTTCTCTGCTGCTGTGTAAGGATTTGTACATCTGTGTCTTATCCCCAACTGCCCCAACCACTGTTGGAATTTAGTTGACATAAATTCAGTACCTCTGTCAGTTTGCAACTGACACACTTGTTGTCTGTACCTTCTCTCTACAAAACTTACCCACTGTTTGAATTGTTGTAGCACCTCTGTCTTTGCTCTAAGCAAATAGCAAAACGAATACCTGCTATAATCATCAACAATTACCAGTGCATATTTTGCTCCTCCCAAACTGGCTTGCATAGGTCCCACCAGATCTGCATGGACCAGCTCTAGAACTCTTTTTGTTTGTCTTGTGCTATATTTACTAACTGGGAATGCCTTTGACTTCGATGCTTTGCATACTGCACAGTCCAAATATGTTTTGCATCCCTTCAAATTTAGCCCTTCTGCAAAATCTTGCATTTGCTGCAAAACTTTAAAGCTTGCATGGCCAAGTCTTCTATGTAGAAGATGAACACATGAATCATGCTCTGCAACATTCTTAAATATATGGGAACATTGAACCTTTTGTCCCTGCAATACATATAGATTATCTTCCTTTATGCCTTCTGCACAAATATTCCCATTCCTTTTGATGAGACATTTCCCATTTACAAAAATGACCTCAAAACCTTGTTTGTCTAAATTAGACACACTTAACAAATTATGTTCCATCTCAGGTACACAAAGCACATTGGTAAACTTTGATTCCAAATATGGAATTTTTACATCGCCTCTTCCAATGACTTTTGCTTTCTGGCCATTTGCCAAAGCCACAGCTTCTTGTGCTACTGGAACAAATCTGCAAAATAATTCAAAGTTATTAACAATTGTTTGACTTGCCCCACTATCAATTAGCCACTTGTCTCTGTTGTTGCTATTGCAAACTTTTGCAACACCAAAATGTTCCTTTTGCAAAGCAGTCCTTTTTGCATGCACAAATGTCTTTTGCTGCAAATTGTTCCTTTGCAAACAGTTCCTTTGCAAATGTGTGCTGGCTCCACAAATGTAGCAATTCTTTACTGGTAAAGCTCTCTTGCAAAATCTCTCCTTTGTTGCAATTTGGTCCCGGTCTGATCTGCTTGTTTCTTCTTCTCTGGAGACTTGCAGTCTGGACCCCCTCCTCAGGAATTTCTCCTCCTCGTGGCTGCTTCTAAAATGGTGTTTTTCCTCTTCATTAAGCAAACATGCCTTTAAAGCCTCAAAATTTAAGTCTTGCTCTTCTTTGCATTCAAATATTGCAGAAACTGCGTCCCAGGTTTTATCTAAACTGTTCAACTCCAATAAAACCTTCTGGGACTCAGGGAATTTAATCCCACATTGTTCTAAGTCCAAAAATAAACTTTGCATTTTATTTAAATGCTGTTCCACAGATTCACCTGGTTGCAAACAGGCTCTGTAAAGTTTTCTTGACAATTGCACTATGTTGCAAGCAGAAACATTCACGTGCACAGCTCTCAATTTCAACCAAATCTCCTTTGCAGTCTTTAAATTTGCAACATTTAGAAATTGGTCATCATCTAAATTCAAGATGAGATAAGCCATAGTTTGATCATGGCTTTTCTGATCTGCTGCTGCAAACACTTGTGGTGGATTTTCAACAATATACCACAGCTCTTTTGCTTTCAGCAAACATTCCATTTTTGCAGCCCACACAATATAATTCTTCTGGCCTAAACAAGGCACAGAGTTTTCCTCAAATTCCATTGCAGCCATTCTGCTAATTCTGCCTTGTTCTTATACTTTCTAAACACAGGCAATTTCTTCCAGCTTTAAATTACAATGCAGTCCTTAGTAAGTTCTGGCCCATAACCTGTTAGAGAATTTTAAATTCTCTATTGGTGAAAAATAAATCAGAAGCTCTCACAGTTGACTGCATTTAGCTGATTCAAATAACTTTATATTTATATAAAAATATTTACAATACCATTCTTCTTTACAGCAACATAGCTTAATGAAGATTTGTTACAGAGACAGATCAGAGACAAAACTTGAGACTGGAAATCCAGCTCCTAACTCAATACTTTTTGCACAGACTCAGTAGCACTTTCTTCCCATTGGCTGACTGAATTACTGCATGACTCTTCCTGTTCATGAATATTCCAACACTTTATGTCATCATAATTGCACCCCATATCCTCAGCTACTCATGGATTTGTGTTTTAAAAATGAAATAAATAACTAAGAGTTTAAATATTAAGTTTAAAACATTTAAATATAGAAAACTGCATCTTTCAATCGCTTAAAAGCAACAATAAAATACTAGGCTATTTACTTGTTTTATCTAAATTGTGAGTCACTAGAGGGAGCTCTAAGCTTGTGATAAAAGGAAATATTTTTTCATCTGGTAGGAAGAATTGGAACAATCAAATATAGCCAATCTTAAAAACACTATGCATATCTCTGAAAAGATATATTGTATTTAACTGGAAATGCTAGTTGAAAAAAATGGCGTAAAGTGTAACAAAGAAAGTTGACTGTTGTATTGCAGCCTTCATAATCCAGCAAGTGTGAGATGAATTTACAAATACAGAGAAAAAAAACGTTAATGGAAATTTGACTAAAAACTGCATACTGTTATTCTGAACATAGGCTACAAAATAATGATCTTGAGGAAGAAGAAAATTGTAGGTATGTTTAAATATATTTATGAGGCAATAAAGCATAGAATTTTCATTTCACTAATTCCCAAGAATCTTTCCAATTTTCAACTAACCGTAATGCATGTATGCCATAAAAATATTTTTATCATGTTTTGTCTCTGGCCCATGAGTGTAACAATTTTAGCTATATTGATATTGTTGAAAGGAAAACCATCAGGTCCAGCCCAAGCCAGGAGTAAATAAAATGGAGGCTAAGATGCTGGAGGGCAATAGAAGAAGGGGACGACAGAGAATGAGGTGGCTGGATGAAGTCACTGAAGCAGTAGGCATGAGCTTAAATGGACTCCAGAAGATGGTAGAGGACAGGAAGGCCTGGAGTCGCAATGGGGTCACGATAGGTCGGACATGACTTCGCAACTAACAACAACAAAGATGCTGGAAATAAAAATCGAGGCTAAGATGCTGGAAATAAAAATGGAGGCTGCTTAGGAAAGAAGATTCTTGTTTATTTAGTTGCCAGAAATTTCAGTGACACAGCATATTTCTGGGGTGGCTGACAAAATGGAGTTGGGAGTGACTGGGTTTTTATACCTTGTTTGGGGCTTTGTGTTTGTCTGTTCCTGTTCCTATGATTTGACCTGACCTTGAGTATGCCTTTTTGGTATTCTAATGATGGTGGGTTAATCCTATTATGTCCTAAAGGTCATGTCCTGCCCTTGGAGTCTTTGTTTTCCTAATCCCCTAAGCTTCAGTCCTCCTGCCCCCAACCTTTCTAAAGAGCTGACCTGCTCAATTTCTGGTTGGATGAAAGGGAGACTGGGGGCTTTTCAGCCTCAGATTTTCTCCATTATTTCTTTGGGAAAATATAATATTCTCTTTTTAATATCTCCAAAACTATTTCCTTCTTGGGGGGGGGTAGATGCTGACTTTCTACAATATTATTGTAGTTTTATTCTGAGAGATACATAGCTTTCTTCTGGCAGTTGAAAGATCAGGCTTTGTCATCCAATACAAAGAAGGAAAGTGACTTAATGCAAAGGCAACAGGGACAAGATTTGTTGTTGTTAGTTGCGAAGTCGTGTCTGACCCATCATGACCCCATGGACAACGTTCCTCCAGGGCTTCCTTCCAGTGTCATATCTTTTGGCCTTTTGTTACTGTCCATGGGGTTTTCATGGCAAAGATACTGGAATGGGTTGCCATTTCCTTTTCCAGTGGATCACATTTTGTCAGAACTCTCTGCTATGTCCATCTTGGGTGGCCCTGCACAGCATAGCTTATAGCTTCATTGATTTACGCAAGCCCCTTCGCCACAACAAGGCAGTAATCCATGAAGGAGAGGGACAAGATAAAAATCAACAATTGAGACATTTCATGCAGATGTAATTTTCTGCTGCTTCAAGGATGGGTAGATAGCACTTCAACAGTGGGGAAGGGTACTAAGACATAATTTAATGCAAGATTTGGTTTTCATATATGTCAATGAAGTTAAAATTGCATTAGGGACATGTTTGTGATGATAAAATGGCTTTTAGATAAAACCTGGTAGTTGAAATATACATGGTTTGTCAATTGGCTCAGGGCTGAATAGAATAGAATAGAATAGAATAGAATAGAATAGAATAGAATAGAATAGAATAGAATAGAATAGAATAGAATAGAATAGAATAGAGCTGGAAGGTACCTTGGAGGTCTTCTAGTCCAGCTCCCTGCTCAAGAAGGAGAACCTGTACCCGTGGTGGTAAACCTATGGCACGTGTGCCGCAGGTGGCACACAGAGCAATCCCTGTGGGCACTCATGCCATCATCCTGGAGAGAGGTGGGACCAAACTGCTCCCTTCCGCCTCTCCACATGCGCCTGTGCTCTCAGCTCTCTTTCTGTCTGCACTGAGAGCCAGGGAGCAACTGCAAGAGCTGGGCGGATCTGGGCTGGATGGTGGAGGCAGCTGGCAGCACAAGTCCAGGTTAGCGTCTGGAGTGATTTTTGCGGTGCCCCAACAGCCCGATCTGGGCTCCGGAGACCTGGAAAAGGCCTCTGTCACCTGGATCAGCCGTGGGGGGGGCACAAAATCTCCCACCCGCTGCACAGATCGCCCTGCTGCCACCGCCTTTCCCCCCTAACAGCCACGCAGATCACGCTGCTGCTGCCATTTCCCTGCCACAAGGATCACGTGCTGCTGCCGTTCCCTCACCTGCCGTGCAGATCCCCCCGCTGCATTTTCCAGGTCCCCGTTGCCCAGATCAGGCCGCTAGAGTGCCATAAAATCACCCCATAGCCATGGATGCAAGCTCCAGAGGCTTGGAAAACACTTTTGCCACCCAGATCAGCCATGGGGGGGGGAGAGAAATTGCTCTGCAGCCCTAGATTTGGGCGGCAGAAGCATTTTCCAGGCCTCCAATGCCTGGATCGGACTGCTGGAGTGCTGTAAAATGGCCATGGATGTGAGCTCCAGAGGCTTTGAAAATGCTTCTGTTGCCCAGACTGGCAGAGAGAAAGAGAGATTGAGCAAAATTGTGGGGAAAGGAAAGCATTGTAGAATAAGCAAACTTACAAAAAGGGGATCTCTCTGTCTCTTTCTCACACACACACTTCCCCGACCCCTTTAATATCTCTTCCCCCACCCCCTTTAATATCATGTCTTCTCCCACCCCCTTTAATATCATGTCTTCCCCATCCCTTTAATATCTCTTCCCCCACCCCCTTTAATATCATGTCTTCCCCACCCCCCTTAATATCATGTCTTCCCCCATCCCTTTAATATCTCTTACCCCACCCCCTTTAATATCATGTCTTCCCCCACCCCCTTTAATGTCATGTCTTCCCCATCCCTTTAATATCTCTTCCCCCACCGGCTTTAATATCATGTCTTCCCCCACTCCCTTTAATATCTTGTCCCCCATCCCCTTTAATATCATCTCTTCCCCCACCCCCTTTAATATCAGTGAGGCTCCTCCAGTGGACCATGACCCGGCACTCGCCCCAGTCCCATCCCCCCTCCACCAGAAACCCTCAGATCCACTCCAGTTCTCCCCAGCTCCGCACAAGTGCCCCTGATGCGAGTGACGTTGAGCTTGCCACGGCCATGCCAGCCACGCTCACCCAGTGGGCCATGCCCATCCAGCACCCAATGATAAATAAGTGGGGTTTGGGTTGCAGTTTGGGCACTCGGTCTCTAAAAGGTTCGCCATCACTGACCTATACCATTTCAGACAAGTGACTGTCTCTTCTTAAAAATCTCCAGTGATGGAGAGTCCACGATTTCTGAAGGCAAGCTGTTCCACTGGTTATTTGTCCTCACTATTAGGAAGTTTTTCCTTATTTCCAGGTTGCTTCTCTCTTTGATCAGTTTCTAATCATTGTTTCTTATCCTGCCTTCTGGTGCTTTGGAGAATAATTTGACCCCCTCTTCTTTGTGTCAGCCCCTCAAATACTGGAATATGGCTATCATGTAATCCCTATTCTTTTCTTTAGATTAGCCAAACCCAAATCCTGCAGCTGTTCTTCATCTGTTTTAGTCTCCAAGCCTTTGATCACCCTAATTGCTCTTCTCTGAATTTTTCCAAAGTCTCAACATCTTTTTTGTAGTATGGTGACCAAAATTGGTTGCAGTATTCCAGGTGTAGTCTTACTAAGTTTTTTTTATAAAGATTTTATTGATTTTCTTTTACATACATATGTTAATTTTTCAACCAATGAGCTGTCTGAGATCAGCTATGCTAATATATATTCGATTCCTAATCCTTCATTCTTTCCTCTAACCAACAATAAAATAAGTCCCAAGTTTGATAGTAATCGGTGTCTTCTTTATCTTTCAATTTCATAGTTAATCTGTCCATCTCTGTGCATTCCAATATTTTTCTAATTATTTCTTCCTCTGATGGTAGTCCTTCATTCTTCCAATATTGCGCAAAGATTATTCTCGCTGCTGTAGTGACGTGTAAAATCAAATATAGACTTTGCTTATTAATCTTTTTAGGCATTATATCTAATAAGAAAAGTTCAGGTTTAAAATCAACATGTTCACCTAATATTTTTTCTAACCACGCATGCCTCTTTTTCCAATAAGCTTTTGCTTTGCCACATGTCCACCAAATGTGATAGTACATGCCTGAGTTGTGCTTACATTTCCAGCATCTATCTGATATATTTTTAAACATTTTTGCTAATTTTGCTGGTGGCAAGTGCCATCTATAAAACATTTTATATAAGTTTTCTTTATATGAAGCTGACATTGTTAATTTGTAATTTCTCTCCCATAGCTTTTGCCACTTTTCTAGTTCTATATTGTAGCCAAAGTTTTTTGCCCATCTTATCACTGTTTCTTTAACTTGTTCACTTTCCATTTCCAAAATTAACAAAAAATGATACCTTTTCTTAATCTCATCTGAGGTTAACAAAATCTTATCAAATACAGTTTGATCTTTATAAAATCCATATATTTTCACGTCTTTTTCATATCTATTTTGCATCTATAAATATGCCTACCACAACAGGTTGATCCCTTGATTTCTCAGTTCTTGCTTAGATTTTAAATTCCCATCAATATTTAGAATATCTCTATATGCCCATTTTTTTTAAAGTCTACCAAGTTTGGATGTACAAATGCCTCCATCATTGATAGCCACCCTGGAATTTTTAAATATATTTTAGCTTTGATTTTTTCCCATACTATTAACAAGGCATTTCTTATATAATGGTTTTGGAAATACTTATGAATTCTATTTTTTCCATACCATAAGAAAGCATGCCATCCCAATTGTAAATCATGCCCCTCTAGATATAACAACCTTTTATTTCTAAGCATTTCTATTCTTTCACCCATGTTAAGACAGATGCTTGATAATACAACGCCCATTCCGGCAACCCAAATCCTCCATTTTTCTTAGCGTCTTGTAATGTTTTCATCTTAATTCTAGCTTTCTTCCCCTGCCAAACAAAGTTCAAAATTAATGAGTTTAAATCTTGAATTTTTTCTCAAGTTTTATCGGAATTGTTTGAAATAAAAATAAAATCTTCGGCAATACATTCATTTTTACTGTAGCAATTCTTCCTAATATTGACAATTGCAGATTCTTCCATCTTTCCAAGTCCAGCTTTATTTGTTTCAATATTGACAAACATTTGGCCGAAAGATGTATACCTAAGTATTTAACTTTTTTCACTATCTGCACCTCTGTTTTCTCTAGCATTTGCTTTTTCTGTGAGATTCTTAACTATTACCTTAATTTTTTCTTTATTTATTTTTAATCCCGCCATTTCTCCATACTGTTCTATCTTTCCCCATAGCTTAGGAATGATCCCTAAAGGTTCTTCTAGAATAAATACTAAATCATCAGCAAATGCTTGTAACTTATATGTTTTGTCTTTTCTGTCCTTTAATTTCTGTATCTTGTCTAATCCTTCTATTTAAAACTTCCACTTTCCTTCCAAGGTGAAAATAAATAATAGTGGGGATAGTGGACATCCTTGCCTTGTGCCTTTTCTTATCTCAAAACTCTCAGTACAGTCTCCATTCACAATCATTTTTGCTGTCTGATTGCTATATATTGTTTTTATCATATTTGTAAAGTTCTTTCCAAAGTCCATTATTTGTAGTTGTTGAGTCATAAATTGCCAGGAAACGTTGTCAAATGCCTTTTGGGCATCTAAAAATATTAATGCTAATTGTTTCCCTGGATGTAGTTCATAGTATTCTAATATATCCATTATCACTCTTGTTTTTGATTTGTCTCTTTGGTAAAAAGCCATTTTGATCTGGATGTATGAATTCAACTAAGTATTTTTTCAATCTTTCTGCCATTATTGAAGTAAAAATTTTATAATCCACATTAAGTAATGAAATCAGTCTATAATTCTTAATATATGTCAAATCTAAGTCTTCTTTTGGTATTAAAGTAATATTTGATTCTATCCATATATTTGGAAGCTTAGCCTCTAACAAGAGTCCATTAAAAACATCTTTCAGTTGTTCGCTTAATATGTCTTATAAATTTTTATAGAGCTCAGCCGGAAGCCCATCTGGGCCCGGTGTTTTCCTATTTTTTTGTCGTTTTATAGCCTCTGATATCTCCATCATTGTAATCCTTTATTTTAACATAGTTTTAAATGCCTCTGGAATTTTTGGAAGTTTACTTTCTTCTAGGTATTGAGCAGTTCTCTCTCTTGAAATCTCTTCTTTATCATACAATTCCTTATAGCAGGGGTGTCAAACTCAATTTCATTGAGGGCCGCATCAGCATTGCGGTTGCCCTTGGGGGGCTGGGTGGGTGCGGCCTACTGGGTGGGCGTGGATGGAGTGGTTGTGGCCAACTGGGTGGGCATGGCCAGCTCTACATCGTTTGTGTCAAGGGTGCCTGTGGGAGCCTGGGCAGGAGTGGGACAGATCTGAGGGTCTCTGACAGAAGGGGTAGGACCGGGGCAAGCGCCAAGGCATGGTGCATTTCTTCGTTCCTCACAAAGGGCGACACCTCCCCAGCATGCACCCAGGGGGCGGGGCTGATGCAGCAGGTGCTTCTTCCTCACTGTTTCTGGACGGCCTTGTGGAGCTAAGACTGAATGCATTTCAGCATAGATGGCCACCACCACAAAATTGTACATTGGCTCTGGCCGGCCTGGGCCAGGGCCAAGGCAGCAGGGACTATTCCCTCACTGTTTCCAGGATGGCTTTTCAGGCCACATGAAACCACTTCGCGGGCCGCATCCAGCCCCCGGGCCTTGTGTTTGACATGTCTGCTTTATAGTATTCCTTAATTATCTTTTTTATTTCTTCATTTCTGAATTGTAGACAACCTTTTCCATCTACTAAGTTATGTATTATTTTCTTGTCTTTCTGTTTTTTAAGTTTATAAGCTAACCATTTTTGAAAAAGTTTTGTTTTGCTCTCTTTATCTGTTCCACCAGTTTTTCTGAGTCCAACAGATTTAGTTTGTGTTTTATTATTTCCATTTCTCTTTTTTTTCTTTTTTTAAAAATAAATAAAGGAAAAAAGAAATTAAAAAACATTGAACGTAGTGTATCATCCTTGACATATATCTTTGTCTAATCATTCCATACTGTACATATTATATATTTATATGCAGTTATACATTTCTGATAATCTTCCTCTATTTATATCCCTTCTATCGACTTCCTTCTTTTTTCCCTCCATTTATAAAATTTATTTCAAATTAGGTAGTATTCTGTTTCCTCCTGGTTTTTTAATTCTTTAGTCATCTTATCCAATTCTGCGCAATACAAAATTTTTCTTATTAGCGCATCTCCGCTAGGCACTTCAGTTGCTTTCCAATTTTGGGCAAACAAAATTCTTGCCGCCATTATCACATGTATAATTAAATATATATCATCTTTGTTTATATTTTTTTCTAATATTCCTAGTAGTAGCATCTCTGGTTTATATTGGATTTTTTTGACCCGTCATTCTGTTATCCATCTCCAAACCCTAAGCCAATAAACCTGCACTTCTTTACAAGCCCACCAAATGTGGAAAAAAGTACCCTTTCCCCTTTTTCATTTCCAGCAGAGTGGTGAGTAACCACTATATATTTTTGCGAGTCTAGATGGTGGCAGATGCCATCTATAAAGCATCTTATAAAGATTTTCCTTATAAGTTGTCGTCAATGTGATTTTATTGTTACGTTCCCAAATTTGCTGCCATTGGTCCAAATTTATAGCGTCTCCCAAATCTATTGCCCAGGTAACCATCGTTTCTTTGACTTGTTCATATAATTTATGTTCTAACATATATTTATATATATTTTTAATTTGTATTTTCTCTGAACCTGGTAATATTTTGTCAAGCCCCGTGTCTTGTCTATTAATTCCCCATTGTTTCTTATCTTTCACATATCTCGCTTGCATCTGAAGGTAGGACTACCATTCCAAAACTATTCCCTGTTGTCTCAGCTCTTGTCTTTGCTTTAGATGACAGGATACCTTTATATGTAATAACCTTATCTTGTCTGTATAAGTTGGGGTATGTAACTGCTTCTAATGGTGAGAGCCAACCTGGAGCTTCTATATAGTATTAGCATTTAACTATATTCCAACTTTTTATAAGTTTGCTGTTTATTTTCAAGCCTGCCGAATCTCCATATTCCTCCAGTATTTCAAATAGCTTCCCACCTGATAGCACAGAATCTTCCAATATGAATACTAAATCATCAGCATATGCTTGGAGTTTATATATTTCCTTCTTGATCTCAAGCCCTTTGATTTGCTCCTCTTGCCTTATGACTCTAGCTAAAATCTCCAATGTATATATAAACAGCAACGGCGAGAGAGGACATCCTTGTCTTGTACCTTTCTGGATACTAAATTTGTTAGTAGCCTCACCATTTATTATAATCTGGGCATTCTGTTCAGAATATATTGCAGTTATTACATTTAGAAAGTTTTTACCGACATCCATTAGTTTCAATTGTTGAATCAGAAATAGCCAATTGACATTATCAAATGCCTTCTGTGTGTCAAGAAATAAAAGTGCCAGTTGGTGGTCGCTATGTAATTTGTAAAATTCAACAATGTCTATAATTGTCCTTATGTTCCGCTTAATCTGCCTATTCGATAGAAAACCTTTTTGGTCACAATGTATGAAATCAGTTAAATAATTTTTAAATCTCTCTGCCATTATTAATGCAAAGATCTTATAATCGGCATTTAGTAGGGAGATAGGTCTGTAGTTTTGTATCTGTGTTCTTCTTTTGGTATTAGTACTATGTTTGCCTCTGACCAGGATTTAGGTATTTTGTTGTTGTTGTTGTTGTTGTTGTTAATTGTGAAGTTGTGTCTGACCCATCGCGACCCCTTGGACAATGTTCCTCCAGGTCTTCCTGTCCTCTACCATCTTCTGGAGTTCATTTAAGTTCACACCTACTGCTTCAGTGACTCCATCCATCCATCTCATTCTCTATCGTCCCCTTCTTCTATTGCCCTCAATCTTTCCCAGCATTAGGCCTTTCTCCAGTGAGTCCTTCCTTCTCATTAGGTGGCCAAAGTATTTGAGTTTCAACTTGAGGATCTGGCCTTCTAAAGAGCAGTCAGGGTTGATCTCTTCTAGGACTGACTGGTTTGAATGCCTTGCAGTCCAAGGGATTCGCAGGAGTCTTCTCCAGCACCATAGTTCAAAGGCCTCAATTCTTTGGCGCTCAGCCTTTCTTATGGTCCAACTTTCACAGCCATACATTGCAACTGGGAAAACCATGGCCTGGACTATACGCACTTTTGTTGGCAGGGTGATGTCTCTGCTTTTTAGTATGCTGTCTAGATTTGCCATAGCTTTCCTCCCCAGGAGCAAGCGTCTTTTAATTTCTTGGCTGCAGTCCCCATCTGAGGTGATCTTGGAGCCCAGAAAAATAAAATCTGTCACTACCTCCATTTCTTCCCCATCTATTTGCCAGGAATTGAGAGGGCTGGATGCCATGATTTTGGTTTTCTTAATGTTGAGTTTCAAGCCAACTTGTGCACTCTCCTTCTTCACCCGCATCAAGAGGCTCTTTAGTTCCTCTTCACTTTCTGCCATTAGAGTGGTATCATCTGCATATCTTAGGTTGTTGATATTTCTCCCGGCAACCTTAATTCCAACTTTTGTTTCATCTAGCCCTGCCTTTCTCATGATGTGCTCTGCATATAAGTTAAATAGGCAGGGAGACAGTATACAGCCTTGCCGGACTCTTTTTCCAATTTTGAACCAATCAGTGGTTCCGTGTTCAGTTCTCACTGTTGCTTCTTGACCCGCATATAGGTTTCTCAAGAGACAAATAAGATTTCTGGTATTCCCATCTCTTTAAGAACTTGCCACAATTTGTTGTGATCCACACAATCAAAGGCTTTTGCATAGTCAATGAAGCAGAAGTAGATGTTTTTCTGGAACTCCCTAGCTTTCTCCATGATCCAGCATATGTTGGCAATTTGATCTCTAGTTCCTCTGCCTCTTCGAAATCCTGCCTGTACTTCTGGTAGTTCTCGATCCACATACTGCTGGAGTCTAGCTTGTAGGATTTTAAGCATAACTTACTAGCATGTGAAATGAGTGCAATGGTGCGATAGTTTGAACATTCTTTGGCATTGCCTTTCTTTGGAATTGGAATGTAAACTGACCTTTTCCAATCCTGTGGCCACTGTTGAGTTTTCCAAATTTGCTGGCAAATTGAGTGTAGCACTTTTACTGCATCGTCTTTTAAGATTTTGAATAGCTCAGCTGGAATACTGTCACCTCCACTAGCTTTGTTGTTGCTCAGATTTTCTAAGGCCCATTTCACTTCACATTCTAGGATGTCTGGTTCGAGGTCAGTGACCATCTCATTGTGGTTATCTGGGACGTTAAGCTCATTCTTGTATAGTTCTTCTGTGTAGTTTTGCCATCTCTTCTTGATCTCTTCTGCCTCTGTTAGGTCTCTGCCATTTTGGTCCTTTATCATGCCCATCTTTGCATGAAACGTTCCCTTCATATCTCCAATTTTCTTGAAGAGATCTCTGGTCCTCCCTATTCTGTTGTTTTCTTCTATTTCTTTGCACTGTTCATTTAAGAAGGCATTCTTATCTCTTCTAGCTACTCTCTGGAATTCTGCATTCAATTGGGTGTATCTTTCTCTTTCTCCTTTGCCTTTCGCTTCCCTTCTTTCCTCAGCTATTTGCAAAGCTTCCTCAGACAGCCATTTTGCTTTCTTGCATTTCTTTTTCTTTGGGATGGTTTTAGTTGCTACCTCTTGTACAATGTTGCGAACTTCCATCCATAGTTCTTCAGGCACTCTGTCTATCAGATCTAATTCCTTAAATCTATTTGTCACCTCTACTATATATTCATCAGGAATATGATTTAGTTCATACCTGAGTGGCCTAGTGCTTTTCCCTACTTTTTTCAATTTAAGCCTAAATTTTGCAACGAGAAGCTCATGATCTGAGCCACAGTCAGCTCCTGGTCTTGTTTTTACTGACTGTATAGAGCTTCTCCATCTTTGGCTGCAGAGCACATAGTCAATCTGATTTCTATGTTGACCGTCTGGTGATGTCCATGTGTAGAGCCGTCTCTTGGGTTGTTGGAAAAGAGTGTTTGTTATGACCATCGTATTCTCTTGACAAAATTCTATTAGCCTGTGCCCTGCTTCATTTTGTACTCCAAGGCCAAACTTGCCTGTTATTCCGGTTATCTTTTGGCTTCCTACTTTAGCATTCCAATCCCCCATGATGATAAAGACATCATTTTTGGGTGTTAATTCTATAAGGTGCTGTAAGGCTTCATAGAACCGGTCAATTTCATCCTCTTCAGCACCAGTGGTTGGGGCATAGATTTGGACTATTGTGATATTGAATGGTTTGCCTTGGATTCGAATTGAGATCATTCTGTCATTTTGGGGATTGTATCCCAGTATTGCTTTTCCTATTCTTTTATTGACTATGAAGGCTACTCCATTTCTTCTGAGGGATTCTTGCCCACAGTAGTATACCTGATGGTCATCTGAGTTAAATTCACCCATTCCTGTCCATTTTAGTTCGCTGATTCCTAAGATGTCGATGTTCAGTCTTGTCATCTCTTTTTTGACTACGTCTAGCTTGCCTTGATTCATGGATCTTACATTCCAGGTTCCTATGGAGAAAAAATCTTTACAGCATCGGACTTTCCTTTCACCACCAGATATATCCACAGCTGAGCGTCCTTTCGGCTTTGGCCCAGTCGCTTCATTCTTTCTGGTGCTACTAGTACTAGCCCTCTGCTCTTCCCCAGTAGCATATTGGACACCTTCCGACCTGAGGGGCTCATCTTCCAGCGTCATATCTTTTTGCCTTTTAGTACTGTCCATGGGGTTTTCATGGCAAAGATACTGGAGTGGTTTGCCATTTCCTTCTCCAGTGGATCACATTTTGTCAGAACTCTCTGCTATGACCTGTCTGTCTTGGGTGGCCCTGCACGGCATAGCTTATAGCTTCATTGAGTTACACAAGCCCCTTCGCCACAACAAGGCAGTAATCCATAAAGGGGTTAGGTATTTTAGCTTCAGTTAAAACAGCATTAAAAACTTCTAATAAGTATTGGTTAAGTACATTTTGTTGCTCTTTATACAACTCTTCTGGTATTCCATCTGGGCCGGCCACCTTGTTGTTCTTTTGTTTACTTATAGCCTTAGTTATTTCAGTCATTCTTATTTCCTCATTTAACATAAATTTTATTTCCTCTGGTATCTTCGATGTATCTGCCTTTTCCAGATATTCTATTATCTTTTCTACACTTTGTCCCTCATTCCTCTTATATAGTTTTTCATAATATCTTTGAGCAATTCCCCTTTTAGTGATCTCATCATATTGAATCTCTCCTTCCTCATCTTGGAAATTAATAATCTGTTGCTTCTCTGTCTTCACAGTTTATACGCCAACCATCTTCCAAGTTTATTCACATGTTCAAAATTGTTTTGCTTGGCGACCTTAAGTTGTTGTGCTAACTTTTCCGAGTCTTCTATGCAAAGTTTATGTTTAATTAGATCCATTTTACTTTTCAATCTTTTATTATTTGGGTCACCTTGGTATTGTGTTTCAGCCTGTTTATATTCTTCCTCAAGCCTTATCCTATATTGTTTTTTTTCCTTATTTCTCTTAGCCATATATGAGATTGCAAGTCCCCTCATATATGCTATGGCTGTGTTCCAAATGTTCTGCAGAGATGTATCCCCATTTTTGTTCGCTTGGAAGAAAAGGTACATTTCTTTCTCCATCTTTTCCTTAAACTCTTTTTCTCTAAGGATCACTCTTTGAAGAGTCCACCTTGGCCTACTCCTTTGCCCTTTCCAGCAAAAACTTATGGGATTGTGATCTGCCCAGAGACTAGGTTCTATGTTAATTCCTTGAATTACCGAATCTAATTCTTTTGAAAGCCATAACATATCAATCCTGGTCCACGATCTATATCTATTAGAGTAATATGTATATTCCCTTTTATCTTTGTTTCTTTCCCTCCAAACATCTTGCAGATTAAGGTCTGTGCACATCTCAAAAAAAGTTTGGGGAAGTATTTTTTTATTCCCTATCCTTACCTCGTTGCTTTTATGATCTTTTATTCTATCTACTATCACATTAAAATCCCCAATCACACAGAACCCATCTCCCTCTATGTCACTAAGCTTACTATGCAGATTTTTAAAGAAAGATACTTGGGCTCCATTTGGCGCGTAAATTACAACAATTATTATATTTTTTTTGTTCAGTTTAGCCTCCACTATCAAAATCCTTCCCTCTTTATCCTTATAAATTTGTTTGGAAGCTTTCTCCTGTTTAATGTACAAAGTAATTCCTTTTTTCTCTCTCTCATCTAATGAGGCATATAACTTTCCTAATTTAAGTTGTTCTAATAAATATTTTTGGTCGGTTTTTATATGAACCTCTTGTAATGTAATAACATCCACATTTAATTTAGTAAGTTTACTAAAGACTTTCTGGCGCTTTACTGGTGAGTTCAGACCCCTAATATTCGTTGACCATATCCTATACTTCTTTCCCATTGTCTTGTTTCTGTTGTGCCTTGGTACTTCTAGTGATTCTTATTTCCTTCATCTCTTCAAGACTTCTCCCCTGCTGTCCTAGTCTATCTTGTCCTCCTCCCCCTTTTGCTTCCTCTGTAACTTGCTCTTTCTCTCTTTTATCCATCATTTGTTCAGCGTCTCCTCTTTCGGTCATAACATTTTCTTCTTCGTGATCTCCCAAATCTTCCTCTGAGACACAGTATTGTCTATAGAAGTCTTCAGCTTTCTCCACTGTGTCCAATCTGAATCTCTTCTCCTGCCAAGTCACAATAATCCCCTCTGGTGTTAACCATCTAAAATTCACATTACTTTGGTGCAGCCTAGACGTCAAAAAATGGTAATTCTTCCGTAAATCTCTCATCTTTTTCTGTGGGTTTTTTTGTAGTTCTGTTTCTAACTTTCCAAATTTTGCTTTTAGTAATAGATACTGCTGTCTTCTCTGCTTATTTTTCTTTGCCATATACATTATAGCTATACCTCTGAATTACACTTTGGGTGTGTCCCATAGGTTTTGTAATGATGTATCTTCTTTGTTTTCTTTAAAGAAGAATTCCATTTCTTTTTTCTCTAACTATAAATTCTTTTTCTTTTAGTATAGATTGGTTTAAAGTCCATCTTGGGTTTTTTTGTATTCCTTTCCATGTCACTTTTAGAGGATTATGGTCTGCCCATGTACCTATTTCTATCTCGATTTCCTGTATATTCATCCTCAATTCAGAAGTCATCCAAATCATATCAATTCTTGACCAGGATTTGTGGTATTTGAATAAAAAGTATATTGTAGGTTTTGTGAATTAATTTCTCTCCAGGCATCTTGTATTCCAATTTCCTCTGTCATATCAAAAAATGTCTTAGGTAATCTTCTTCTTGCGAATTTTCCTGTTTTGTTGCTTTTGTAATCCATTGTTCCGTCTACTATCGCATTGAAATCCCCTATTAAACAAATATTTTGGTATTCCATTCCTATTAGTTTCCTATGTAGGCTTTGATAAAATTCTTCTTGATTGTTATTTGGAGCGTAGATTGCTACTAACAATGTTTGTTTTTGATGTAGATATATTTCAACCATTACAATTCTTCCTTCTTCATCTGAGTACACTAATTTAGAATCTATTGTCTCTTTAACATATACAGCAACTCCTCTTTTTTTCTGTTGTGCTGATGTATAATAAAGCTTCCCAATTTTTGAGTGTTCCAATCGTTTATGATGTTGTTTTTTATGTGAGTTTCTTGCAAACAAATTATATCTATATTCAATTTCTGAAGTTTCCTAAAGATTTTATTTCTTTTTGATGGAGAGTTTAGTCCATTTACATTTACCGGAAAAAATCCATTTTCTTTCTCCATTTCCATTTCCATTATTTATATTTAGGTCTAGTTGATCTTGTAATCCTTTGTTCTCTGGCAATTCCTTCACCTTCACCCTCTTGTTCATCTTTCTCCATCTGTTGTTCTGCTTGTACAGTTGCTCCTTGGGCCGTCTCTCCCATTTGCTTCTCCCCTTGTTGTTGGTGCAGTCCTTCGACCAAAGTTGCTCTGTTCCTTACTTCGAAGTCCTCTGCTTTCCAAATTGAATCCAGTCGATATCTTGTGTTGTTCCAGTTTATTAGAATGCCTTCCGGCATTAGCCATCTGAAATTTATGCCTTTGGCAAACACCTTTGTGGTTAAGAAATGGTAGTGTCTCCGTGTATCTGTCAGAATCCAATTATATTTCATCTTTAAATTATCAAATATAGAAACTCCCAATTCTGCCTTCTCTGGATTCTGCCATAAGAGGGAGAGAAGGGGGAGAACAAAGGGGCTTTATGGCCCTCACTTCCTTCTTTACACTTCAAAGAGCTGAATGCTGAATGTGTGTTTATTGTAACCTCGAAGCGTTAACATACCAAAGGAGGGTAGTTGCCTTTCATGTAGTTATCTGAAGTCCCCATGCAGACGGAAGAAAGAAGAAAGGGGTGGAATTGTGATACTTGAAACTATCACTGGAAGGGGGGTTGATTGGGTGGGACTACTGGGGAACCCCTTAAAACCTTGAATGGGAGAGCTTGAACCCCAAGTCCTGTCTAGCATGCCTGCAACCATTTTCTCTTAATAAAGGATTCCTGTTGGAAGAATTATTCCAAGAGTTCTGTCTTCTTAAGATGCAAAGTGGGGTGGGTCCTTACATTAGACAGGACTTGCAAAATTAATCCACCTGGAAGGAAGACCCTTGCCGGGGGATTTTGCAAAAATTTACCATGTCAGACAATGGAGCAAGAGAGGGGGAAAACTCCCTGGAAAGAGAGCCGCTGACCCAGTTGGAACCTTGCCAGATGTTGGGATCCGAGAGGTCAGATTCCTCGGGAGAAGAAGTGGTGGAGACACAGGACCACAAGCCTCGCTGGTCGATGAAAGTTGGAAAGAAAAGTGAGTGGAGAAAGGAATCAAGAAAGGTGACCCTGAGACGGGGGACCAAGCAACCAGAATGGAAGCAGGAGATGGAGAAATCCCTGCACGCAAGTGAAGAGGGAGGAAGCTGGGTACCGTACTTAGACTGGATCCTAGAGAAAGCTATTGACCTGATGAAGAGAACTCTCAGCTCCCTAGGAGAGGAGAATACTGAGCCCTACGGCCGCCCCAGTTCCTGGAGCCACAAAGGGAGAGACACCGAGGGGGACGTGGAACCTGCAACCCCAGGGACATCTACTGATCCAGGAGCCCCCACCCCCTACCGGACCACAGATGGCAATCTGGACGGAAGACACTACCATCCACAACGGAGGCACCGATCCATTCCAAGACGTCCACCGTTGGAGGTGAAATTCAAAGGGGAGCCAACACGCTTGGGTTTTTTCCTAACCCAAGTACTCAGCTACATGGAGGAATATGGGCAGGACATTCCCAGCGACAAAGCCCGCATCCGGATCGTGCAATCTGCCCTGGATGGACCAGCTGCGGATTGGGTAGTGAACTTGCATGACTCCAATGCCCCAGAACTCAGTAACTTCAACCGTTTCATGTCCTCTTTGAGAAGACGATTTGAAGACCCCCTGGCTGATCGCAAAGCCCCATGAAAGAATAACAACGATGAGGCAGGCAAACGCCCAGTGGCTGAGTATACACAAGAATTCCGGGCCATTGCCAGCAAACTGAATTGGCCAGAAGACATCCTCCTTGGCCGTTTCAAAGACGGACTAAACTATGATCTATATGATGCTTGCCTGCCCCGAGGGGACCCACATCGACTTGAGGAATGGTACGTCTTGGCAGAGGAAGCAGAGATCGACATATTGAAGAGGCACGCGCCGAAGAAAACAATGGAGCCGCCCCCCGCCTGAGCTGACACACCAACCGGTGAAATCATCGGATACAGCCAAGAAGCAAATGGGGTGTTTCAAGTGCGGAAGAGAAGGGCATCGAGCTGTAGAATGCCGCTCAAAGGCCCCCCAGCACAACCCAGACAGATCCCCAATCAACAAACCCAGAGGGTATTCAGCTAAGCCAAAAGAAACAGCCATGAAATGATGGAAATTGCAGAAACCCCCCACTTCTGCTCACCAAGGGGAAAAAACTCCAGCCTACACCACAGGGACGGTGGATGCCTCAGATGACAGCTCGGAGGGCGAACCCCTGGTAAGTGGATGCATCACACCCATCTTCAAAACAGTGACTATATTAATCCCCCCCATGCCCGAAGCTGTGAAGGTGAAAGCCTTAATAGACTCTGGCTGCACCGCTGCCTCATTAGCCCAACACTAATGGGGAATCTGGGCATCCCATCCAGGAGACTGGAACAACCAATCTCATTTGGCCAGTCTAGATGGATCCATAGCAGGGGGGGTGCCAGCTACCCTAGCCACTCTGCCAATACACCTCTCCCTGGGCAACCATGAAGAGGACTTAACGTTTGTGGTGACCCCAGGTATGGAATGCCCAATGATTCTAGGGATGGAATGGTTGAAAAAATGGAACCCCTGGGTAAATTGGAGGACGACAGAAATCAAATTCCCGAAGGGGGACCCTATGGACTTAAAACCCCAAGGGAGGCTACCAGAATCAAGAATAGAAAAAGCATCCATAGGAGAGGAAAAAAGATTAACAGAAATACCAGAGGAATATAGAGACCTTGCTGAAGTCTTCAGTGAGGAGAGGGCGAATGAGCTCCCCCCCCACCGACCCACAGACTGTCCATTGAATTCAAGCCTGGGGCAAAACTCCCGAAGCCCAGATTATACTCCATGAGCCCAAAGAGAAGGAGGAATAGAATTATACTCCATGAGCCAAAGGAGAAGGAGGAAATGGAAAGATTCATTAAAAAAAAACCTAGAGAGAGGTTTCATTGAGCCAGCCAAGCCTAAAGTGGCTGCCCCGGTCCTTTTTAGAGAGAAGAAGGATGGCTCTTTACGTTATGCGTGGATTATAGGGCCCTGAATACAATCAGTGAAAGCAACCTATACCCGCTGCCCCTCATGAAAGACATGCTGTCACACCTATCGAAAGGGAAAATTTTTTCTAAACTAGACTTAACCGCATTTAACTGCCCCATGGGGTGCTATCAATTCAAAGTCTTGCCATTTGGATTACAAGGGGGCCCTGCAGTCTGTATGCAATTAATCAATGACGTTCTAAGGGAGCACCTGTTTAAGGGGGTCCTTGTTTACTTGGACGACATTCTTATCTTTACCGAAACAAAAGAAGAACACGTCAAACTTGTCAGAGCGGTTTTAAAGAAGCTGCGAGCCGCTCACCTATATGCCAAACTATCAAAATGCGAATTCCACCAGGAAAGGATAGACTACCTAGGCTATCGCATATCCCCACAGGGCATTGAAATGGACCCAGAGAAGGTCAGAGCAGTATTAGAATGGGCACCACCCCTCACAAGAAAGCAACTACAAAGTTTCCTGGTCTTTGCAAATTTTTACCGCCAATTCATCCCCTCATTTGCACAGATAGCCTTGCCCCTCACCAACTTACTCAAAACGAAGGGAACATCCTCAGTAAAACCTAGCCAGCCACTAACCTGGACAATGGAGTGCCAAGCAGCGTTTGAGAGACTAAAGATACTTTTTCTACCGAACCAGTACGAAGGCACCCAGACCTGGACAAGCCCTTCATAATACATGCAGATGCAAGTGATGTGCAGTGGGGGGGCTGTGCTATGACAAGCAAAATGATGATGCAGTATTGCAACCCTGTGCATATACATCCAAGAAACGTCACGGAAACAGAACAGCGCTGGCCCGTATGGGAGAAGGAGGCTTATATGGGATACGTTGGCATTACTCACGTGGCACAGTTCTGAAGCAACAAATCCCCTTCCAGGTGTGTACTGATCACAAAAATTTAGAAGCCCTAAAAACTTCCAGGAAACTCAATCCCAAACAAGCCCGCTGGTCCCAGCATTTTCACCAGTTCCAATTTAAGCTCAAACATTTACCAGGAAGAAAGAACTTCCTGGCAGATGCACTATCTCGCATGCCCCAATATAACAGCGCACGAACCACAGACTCTAGACCAATAATGGCAGAATCACAACTGGCAGCGCCAGTAACCCCAAGAACCCACGCCAAAATAAAACCACAACTGGACAGCCAAACTGGGATTGAATTCAGAAAAAGTTTGGAAACAGATGATTGGTTCCAGAAAAACAAACATGGGTGCACAATGAGAGACGGATTGCCTTGGGTAGGGGAAAAGTTATATATACCAACAACTCAAAGACTAACTTTCATGCACCTTTGCCATGACACAAAATCAGCAGGGCATTTTGGATTTGTAAAAACTTTACACTTAATTAAACGGCAATTTTGGTGGCCATCAATAAAAAGGACATAGAAAGTTATGTTGCCAGCTGCCCAACCTGTGCATCAGCAAAGAGGTTGCAAGGGAAATCGCCAGGGCTGTTACAACCAGTGGCAAGTCCCTCAGCCCCCTTGAGGGAAATAGCCATGGATTTTATAGTGGAATTGCCTGAAAGCAATGGGAATACTGTTATCTGGACAGTCACGGACCTATTTTCCAAACAGGTGCACTTTATCCCTTGCCAAAAAATTCCCACTGCAAAGGCCTTAGCAAAACTTTTCATCCAGCACATTTACAGATTTCACGGGGCACCCCAACGCATCATCTCTGATAGGGGAGTGCAATTTACGTCTGCAGTTTGGAAGGAATTTTTATCCCTCTTAGGGACCACTCAGGGATTGACATCTAGCCACCACCCTCAAGGAGATGGACAAGCGGAACGGTGCCAGTCGGTACTTGAGCAATATTTGAGATGTTTTTTAAATTTCCAACAGAGTGATTGGATGGACTTACTTCCTTTTGCAGAAGTTGCCTACAATAATGCAGTCCACTCCAGCACAGGCTACACTCCTTTCAAATAGCCAACGGTCAAAGTTTCAACCCTATGCCAGAGTTAACCCCAAAAGAACCAACGATCCCTTCACTGAAAGAATGGATGGAAAACCTACAAAACACCTGGCCAATAGTCAGAAAATCACAAGATGAAGCTAGGCGGGCATACAAAGCACAAGCCGATAAAAAAAGGGTTGAGCCTACACCATTCATTATAGGAGAAATGGTGTACTTATCTACAAAATACCTAAAGTCCCTACAGCCCTGTAAAAAACTTGGACCAAAAAATATAGGACCTTTTCCAATTAAAAGGATCATAAATCCAGTAACAGTAGAATTAGAATTACCCAAAAACCTCAGGCAAATACACCCAATTTTTCATTGCAGCTTGCTGAAAAGAGAGCATCAGTCACATCTACGGCCAAAAATCCCCCCACCACCACCTCCACTCATGGTGGAGGGTGAACAACACTTCGAAATAAAGGAAATCCTTGATTCTAGGAGATATCATGGGGCAACTCAGTAACTAGTTGCCTGGAAACACCTACCTCCCTCACAAAATGAGTGGGTCCATAAACGTCATGTCAGAGCCCCGAAGCTATTGAAGAAGTTTCACACAGAGTATCCTAACAAGCCTGACTAAATTTTATACTTGTGTTTTCTTTCAGGTGGATCTCTCTTATTTGTAAGAGGGGCCGGATGTCAGAATCCAATTATATTTCATCTTTAATTATCAAATATAGAAACTCCAATTCTGCCTTCTCTGGATTCTGCCATAAGAGGGAGAGAAGGGGGAGAACAAAGGGGCTTTATGGCCCTCACTTACTTCTTTACACTTCAAAGAGCTGAATGCTGAATGTGTGTTTATTGTAACCTCGAAGCGTTAACATACCAAAGGAGGGTAGTTGCCTTTCATGTAGTTATCTGAAGTCCCCATCCAGACGGAAGAAAGAAGAAACGGGGCAGAATTGTGATACTTGAAACTATCACTGGAAGGGGGGTTGATTGGGTGAGACTACCGGGGAACCCCTTAAAACCTTGAATGGAAGAGCTTGAACCCCAAGTCCTGTCTAGCATGCCTGCAACCATTTTCTCTTAATAAAGGATTCCTGTTGGAAGAATTATTCCAAGAGTTCTGTCTTCTTAAGATGCAAAGTGGGGTGGGTCCTTACAGTATCTCTTACTCTCTTGGGTATCTGCTTTAGGACCACAGTTTCTTTATTTTTGTATTGTAATGGTTCCTCTCTCATTTTTCTCAGTACTTCATCTCTTGTTGTTTTCTTTATGAATCTTACATGTACTTCTCTTGGTAGTCGATTTTTTCTTGCATAGCTCGAATTCATGCAAAATATTTCATCAATCTCATTTTGTATTTCTGCTCTATCTTCATTTAGGACACAATTGCTATGTTTTCTTCTCTATTCTCAGGAATATTTTGGAATCTCAAATAGTGTTCCACTTTTCCCATTTCCACCATTGCCATTGCCTGCTCTAGCTCTTGATTTGCTTGTTCTAATTCTTCATTTTTTTGCAATAACATTTCCACCTTTTTATTGATGTCCTCGGTTTTATTTTCCATTTCCTGGATTTTCTGTTCATTTTTAATAATCTTTTGATTTTGGATTTCAAATTGCACCTTTATGTCCAGAATTTCTTCACTTACTTTCCCCAGTTTACTTTGTGTCTCTTCATGATTTTTCTGTGTTACTTCCTGACTTTTTTGCATCATCTCTTGAATCAGTTTTAATGAGGCCTGCATTTCATCTTGAGCAGTGCTTGCTTTCTCATGTTGCAACATTGTCCCAACAGATCCCTGAGTTGTTGGACTAGATTGTCCCACAGAGGGCGCAGAAGAGGTTTTCTTTGCAAGTCTGGTAATATTTGATGTACTCATTTTGCGGCTCACAGTTTTAGACCAATATCCAGAATATAAACAGGAGTCAGCTGTTGTAAGGCAAGTCCACCTCCTCCAGTCACATCTTGAATTTAAAGCATTCTCTTTCTCCAGAGAGTGTCTGTTTAGTTTTAGCCAACGTCAACAAATGTAACTGTAAACAGTCTTTTCGCTTATAATCTCAGACCAAGGCCCTATATTGTTCACAAGTACTGTATCTGTCAAGGTCATTTACAATAAAAACACTTTTTCCTTCCCCCGCTTTTCTTGGTACTGTCGTTTCTTTTCTCGCCACTAGATGTCCTCCTCAGCTTATTTATCACTTTCCGATACTCTTAAACCCCTTTCCCTTGTTATAATTACTCGCCGCTTTTGGGTTAGTCTTTCTGGAGGTCTTTACTCTTTCATCTTCTCCCCATCAGGGTCTCAATGTTTTTAATCCTCAAGGAGAAGGAAAAGACTTCAGCTCACCCAGATTCAGCTCGTTGTTGAAGATCAGCTGTTTTACGGAGCTTCCCTTCCAGCTGGAGACAACTTGGGCTGCCTTCACTCTCCCCGCAGCCTTTCTTCCGCCCCTTTAGAGGGCTTCTTCAGTTCACTCAGATCGATCGCCACCACTCCTGGAGTGTCCCTCTTTCTTCGTTGCACCAGAGTGTGAAAGATGGTCTTAAGTCACTTTTTAAAGTGCCATTGTCACTTCAAACCGTCACTAAGTGAACTATTGTAAAATGAGGACTACTGTACTTTATCACTTTTTCCCTTTTTTGGGGGGTCATCAAGTTTACATCAAGTTTTTGGCACCTTGTTAGGCGACTGGAAAAGCCCTGTTACAGTACATGGATTGCAGCTGCTTTTGTGCAAATATGTGGAATGGCGTGGGACCCACAGGGTTTGCAAAGTTAGGTGAGGAAGTTGGTTACAGCTTTTTAGGAAAGATAAAATAGACAACCAAGAATGCTTTATTGACCATTCTTTGTTCAGATTTTATATCAGTTGCATCTGCTAATACAGGCATTCTGCTTCAGATTTCTCTGCTATTTTCAGTATCTGGTAAAATGAATGAGTACTTTTCCAACAACCTGTAAAATCCAAGACACTGCTTTTATTGTTTAATTCCCCCCTCCTGGATTGTTGATTCAGGGAATATCCATTTTTTTAGTGTTAACTAATAGTGTTAGTTATTTAGAGATAGATTTGTATTGGTTGCTTCATTTTTTTTAAATTTTGTGTTTTTTTAGACTCCAAGTCTTGTACACCCACCCAAAAATGATGACAGCCAAAAAAAACAAAAACAGATAGTGGAAGATCATTCCAAGAGGCCTGGACACAGTCATTTGGAGTGATTGAACGCAGTGGGAAAGCATTATGTGTTCTATGCAACAAAAGTGTTGTGTGTCGCACATCAAGTGTCACACAGCACTTTGAAATCAACCACAGAAATGTTGCCCAACTTGGTGATAATGAAAGGAAAGAGTTTCTTGAAGGGAAATTGAGAAGCTATCATTCCAAGCATCTTAGATTTCCAACTATCTTTTCAGAACAAATCATCTGACAGCTGCCAGTTTTAAAATTTCACTGTGCATAGCAAAACATGGTAAGCCCCTATCTGATGGGGATATTATCAAAACGGCCATGTTGTCTGGAAGTGATTCTCTTTTTCATGATTTCCCAAACAAGGATAAAATTATTCAACGCATCTCTGATATACCACTGAGCAGAAACACCGATAAAGATAGAGTGATGTTAGCAGTTCACCATTGACTTACAAAAGGCAGCCTGTTACTCCATGTGGTTGGACAAAAGCACAGATATCAATAACCATGCAATAACCTGGCAGTAATTTTGCGTTATGCTGGTGGTGCCATCATAAGGGAGGAGCTGCTGAAACTGATGTCTTTGTCTGAAAGAACACAAGGTATAGATATCAATAATGCTATGAAGGAAGATTTTTTGTCACAAAATATAAGACCAGAAAAGGTGCTTATACATAGAAAGTGATGGAGCACTTTCTATGGTGGGGGCAACATCTGGTTTCATACAGTTGTTTCTTCAAGAAACAAGTAATTCAATTCCACTGCATCATTCACCAGGAAGCTCTTTGTGCCAAGGAAAGCAACAACAACAAAAAAATTGACAATGTCCTCAAAGATGTCACTAAAATAGTGAATTACATCATGGCTCATGCTCTGAATTGTCGGCAGTTTCAAGTACTACTTGAGGAGGTTCAGGCACAGTATGATTGTTTGTTTATGTATAACAATGTCCGGTGGCTGAGCAGAGGACGAATCCTGGAGAGATTTGTGGCCTGCTTGGATGAAATTCGGCTGTTTATGCATGAAAAAGGGCAAGAATATCCACAGCTCACTGATATGGCCTGGCTTACCAACCTCGTGTTTTTTACAGACTTTACACACCACTTCAGTCTGCTCAACAAACAATTACAAGGTGCAGGGAAAACAGCAGAAAGGATGTTTTGTGACATCAAAACGTTTGAGAGGAAAACTGCAGGTTTTTGAAAGAGACCTTGAAAGTGGGCAGCTGAAATATTTTCCTAGTCTAAAAGTTCATTTAGAAAATTCTACATCATTTGCAGACAATCCTACAAGCCATCAGGAAATTTACAAGGAATTTTCTAGCATTGTAGCAGTTGCAAAGGTAAATTTTAGTAACAGATTTTCACAGTTCTGTAAGATGGAGAAAACCCTGTGGTTTCTTACTTCTCCTGATAAAGCCAAATTTGAAGAACTTAATCTTTCCTGCTTAGAGTGGTTAGATTTAGGAAATCTAGAAATGGAGCTACTGGAATTTCAGGAAAATACTATCTGGAAAAATAAATTCTGTGACTTGCATGAAACACTAGAGAAGATGGAAAGGATAACAAAGGACAGCACAATGAGTGCTGAGAACGAAATCCTCAAAGTGTGGAATTCTCTGCCAGATAATTTTAAATCCATGAAAGCACTTGGGATTGCTTTCCTTACTTTGTTTGGATCATCTTACAACTGTGAGCAGCTGTTTTCAACTTTGAATTATATAAAATCTGACACCAGAAGCAGACTAACAGATGACCTGAGTACTGCATGTGTCGCTCTCAAACTTACAGACTATGAGCCAAGGGTAGATAAGTTATCAGCAGGCATACAACAGCAAAAATCACATTAATTCTTTAAAAGCATGCCAAATGCAAACTTTTCCTTTTCAATAAAAACTTGTTGTGTTTTGGGGAGGTGGAGTGAGTGGGGGATTTTTACTTTTTGCCTCGTTTTGCTCTTTTAAAAAGAACGTGCCCCATGCCTCCCTGCATAGCCAGAAGCCTTGCTCCATCACCGTTCTCTTGCTGCACTCCCCCAGCCCCTCTTTCCCTTCCTTTGAAACAAACAACCCCTCAAACCTCCTGTTCCTTCCTTCTGAATTAAAACGAGAGAAAGCCAAGTTTTTTCTTTTGTGGTCTTTACATATTTAGCCTGCAGCTAGAAGGAAATGGGGAAGAAAACCATTGCAAGACACTCTTCTGTTTTAACTTTTTTTTCCTTGTTGCTTTTTGGAGTTTTCATCCTGCTTTTGTGAGAGGGCAGTGTTTGGGTGGGGTGTAGCTACCCTTCTCCTCCAAGTCATCAGCTGAGCAAGACACCTGCCCGCCCACGCTCTTCCCCCTGTCTGAGGATTGGCGGTGGGGGGCCTGTTTGGTTTTTATTCCCTTCCCATCTGCTGGATGGTTATAGCAGGTTTTGGTCTCTTCTGTTGTGCTTTGAGGTTACCCATGAAGCACGTTTGTTTTGGGGGGGATCCCCACTCTGGTTGCTAAGCTTGCTTAAACCCTCTTCCACCTCCTCCTCCTCACCAGAGCCCCCCTTTGTCTGCAACCTGCCCCAGGCCCTGCCTCACCTTGCCTTGCCCCATAGCAATGGCACCCTGCTCTTCCCCCTCTCTTGCCTTACCTCACCCTGCAGGACAAGCCTCTACCCACTGCCCCACCCACCAGAGAACCCCTGGATTGCCCCCAATCCTGTCTGGCCCCCACAGGCATCCCTCCCCAGGAGCAACATCAAGATGGCTATGCCCACCCTGGCCACGCCCACCCATGCTGCCATGACTACCATAGCCACGCCTACTTGGTGGCCATGCCCACTTGGGCACACCCATTCGGTAGCCACGTACATTTGGTGGCCATGCCCCTGGCACCCAGCGATGCATAAGTGGTTTTTGGGTTGCAGTTTGGGCACTCGGTCTCTAAAAGGTTCGCCACCACTGCCGTACTCCATCACTTCAAAGAGGGATGAAACGACCACCTCTCTCAGGCCTATATCTATCAAGCAGTACCTGATCAACTGAAAGAATGGCACCAGACAGTGGTAAGACTAGATGTTCAGCTCACCCGCTATAAGAAGCCGTACCCCTGAAGCTGAATCGAAGCCAGAGCAACCCAAATGGCAGCCACCCCCCAAAAAAACCTCCAAATGCTGCGGCTACTGAAAGTCGCAGGCCACCTGCAGGCCCACCGATCAAATGTTTCTGATGTGGACAGCAGGGACATTTAGCAGCAAATGCCCTGTGCCCTACCCCCAACAGCATCTTGATATACAGCATGAATATGACTGATCATGTAAAACTAGTGAGAGAAGTGTTAAAGAAACGATTGAATGCCAAGCTCTACATCAAACTGTCAAAATGTGAGTTTCACCAGACCCGATTAGATTATCTTGGCTATAGAATTTCCAATGAGGGCATTGAAATGGACCTGACCAAAATGAAAGCCATAATTGAATGGCAGCCCCCAAAGACTCGCAAAGAGCTCCAGAGCTTCCTAGGTTTTATCAACTTCTACCGTCAATTCATCCCCTCCTTTGCCGAGATTGCCCTATCCCTTACAGAATTACTCAAAACAGGCAAAGGGGGAGGGAAGCCACGACTGGGTCAACCACTAGCATGGACTATGTGCTGTCAAACCGCTTTTGAGAATTTAAAAAGACTATTTGTTGTTGAACCAGTCCTAAAGCACCCCTGCCCAGGGGAGCCCTTTGTAATTCAAGCCGATGCCAGTGACATGGCCATCGGAGCTGTATTACTGCAAAAGAACCAAAGGGGGACCTTACAGCCCTGCGTCTACACCTCGAAAAAATTTACTGAGAGCGAGAGGAGGTGGGCTGTGTGGGAAAAGGAGGCTTTCGCAATTCACTGGTCTCTATTAAACTGGAGGCACTATCTAGAAGGGAGCAAGGTGTCTTTTGAGGTATAGACTGATCACAAAAATCTAGAAGCACTGAAAACTCCCAGCAAATTGTCCCCGAAACAAGTGCGATGGGCACAGTACTTTAACTGGTTTAACTTCACTCTAAAGTACATACCAGGAGGGAAAAACTTCCTAGCTGATGCTCTATCCAGATTGCCCCAGTACAAAAGCCAGAGCAAAGAGGTTAATGATGCAACTATCTCCAGTCCACAAACTGCTGCTCAACTCACGCCTCACAGAGCCCCTAATCCTGATGACCTTGGGGCAAAAAAAAAAATAATAACATAAGAGCTCCTCACCAATCAATGATTCAAGGACAATCAAACCTCCCTAACTTGCAGGGATGGTTTGGCTTACAAGGGAGGAAAGTTATACTTGCCAGAAACCCTCCATCCAACATGGCCATGACATAAAACAGGCAGGACATTTTGGATATTTAAAAACTCTACATTTTATCTGCCGGCAATTCTGGTGGCTGGGATTAAAACAGGACATGGAAAATTATGTCCGGAGTTGTACTGTATGTGCCACCATGAAAATAATTCCAGGGAAACTTCCTGGGTTATTGTAGCCAGTAGCAGGCCCTTCTCAGCCATGGGAAGAAATTGCTATGGATTTTATAGTAGACCTACCTGAAAGTAGAGGAAATATAGACATCTGGAGTGTGGTAGATCTGTTTTCAAAGCAGGCTCACTTCATCGCCTGCAAAGGACTCCTGTCTGCCCAACGATTGACTAAATTGTTCTTGAAACATGCATGCCGCCCCTCAATGAATAATTTCAGACAGGGGAGTACAGTTCACAGCTAAGTTTTGGAGGAGCTTTCTTAAATTAATCAGATCATCTCAAGGTCTATCATCTGCTTTTCATCCATCTACTAATGGAACTGCGGAATCCGCTAACAAAATGGTGGAGCAATATTTCAGATGCTATTTTTTCTACCAACAAACCAACTGGACCAACCTCCTCCCTTTCGCAGAGGTGGCTTACAATAACTCTGTTCACAGCAGCACTGGCTTCACGCCTCTGAGAGTAGCCACAGGAAAAGAGTTCAGCCCAATACCGGAATACCCCCAGGTGCCCTCTGCTTCTCAGACACTTGATCAATGGGTGAGGGGGTGGGAAGAAGTTTGGAAAGCCACAAAGAGTGCTTTAAAAAAGATTTCCGAGATCTACAAAAAGCAGGCAGATAAAAAAGGGCTCCTCAAAGAACATTCCAAGTTGGGGAAAAGGCTTATCTGTCGACTAAATATTACATCTCAAATTACCCAGTAAGAAATTAGGACCAAAATTCTTGGGGCCTTTCCTCATTGTAAAGGTCATTAACCCAGTCACTGTAGAATTAAAATTCCCTACACTTTTAGGGAGAGTTTACCCTGTCTTCCATTGCAGCTTGCTGAAACCTTTTTGGGGTTCCACTTCCCCTAAGAAGGCACCCGGACCCCTCGTGATGGTGGGTCAGACCCACTATGAAGTAAAGCGTATTCTTGATTCTAGAATTTTTAAAGGGAAATTGCAGTACTTAGTACAATGGAAGGGATATTCGCTGTTTGAAGCCACTTGGGTGAAGTCTAGCGATGTGAATGCTGACAGACTCATTAAAAGGTTCTATAGGAAACACTCTAATAAACCGAGAGGCAATCCCTAACATGTGCTTTTGTTTACATTACAGGATCTGTCCTTTTTGTAAGGGAGGACCGGATGTCAACGCTGCTAACATCGGATGTTTTTGACAACAGTTAGAAATGCAACCATTTTCTTCTTATGTTTTACTTTTAGAGTTAGATGATGCTGGGAGGGATGAATGTGCATGAGAGTTTAGATAGACATAATAATACTGGACTTAGTGTGTGAACCAAGGTTAATGAAATAAGAGATTATAAGAATTGGTGGGCTGGATTATATAACATAAGTTGGATATAAAAAAATATTATTTAGTTTTTCAATAACTCATATATAAATTTTAATATTTTATAGATTGTATTATTTTTTCTTTCCCTTTATATTTTTTATTATTATTTTATTTTCTTATATTTCCTTTCTTCTTTCTTTCTCTTTATTTTTTTTTCTTTTTAAGTATTTTTTTCCTTTCTTTAATATTTATGGTTTTTTTACATATATATATTATTGTTAATTATTTTATTAGTTGTTTAAGTAATGTATTTAGACTTATCTATGGTTTATACTTTTTTTCTAAGAATTCAAGAAACTTTAATTAAGCCTATATTCAGCTCTGGGAAGGCTGAGGGAGGGACTGGGAGGGTTGGCAGATTGTGTGGGTTTGGTGTGGTTTGCACTTTTTTGTGGGTGTTCGTTGGTTGGTGTGGTTGCTGGGTGTGGGTTGGTGTTGTGGTGTGCGTGGGTTTGGTAATGTTGGTGGGTCTTTTATGGGTGGTTAGATGTGATATTGGGTTTGGGGTTGGGGAGGGTTGTTTTTCTTCTTGTAAAAATTTTAAAAATTTTCAATAAAAAAAAAGAATTGGTGGGCTGGAGAATTGGAGGGAGAACCTGCATTTCAAACTAATTGGACAATGTGATTTATGACTGTTAATGGGAGGAGGGAATTGTGCTTTGATACTATGTGCTCAGGGGAGGGGAATCGACTGTGTAAGTGCTGATGCTATGCTAACAAAATGAAATTCAATGGTGAAAAAAGTAAGGTTCTACATTTAGGCAAGAAAAACCAAATGTACAGGTGTAGTATAGGGGGTACCTTGCTCAATAGTAGTAACTGTGAGAAGGATCTCAGAGTCCCAGTGGACAATCACTTAAATATGAGCCAGCAGTGTGCTGCAGCTGCCAAAAAAGCCAACACAGTGCTGGGCTGCATTAACAGAGGGATAGAATCAAGATCACATGAAGTATTAATACCACTTTACAATGCCTTAGTAAGGCCACGCTTGGAATACTGCATTCAGTTTTGGTCACCCAAGGATGTAAAAAGATGCTGAAGACTCTAGAAAGAGTACAGAGGAAGAGCAACAAAGATGATTAGGGGACTGGAGGCTAAAACATATAAGGACCGTTGCTGGAATTGGTATGTCTAGTTTAACGAAGAGAAGGATGAGGGGGGAATTGATAGCAGTGTTCCATATCTCAGGGGCTGCCCCAAAGAAGAGGGAGTCAAACTATTCTCCAAAGCGCCTGAAGGCAGGACAAGAAGCAACAGATGGAAACTAATCAAGGAGAGAAGCAACCTGGAATTAAGGAGAAACTTCCTGACAGTTAGAACAATTAACCAGTGGAACAACCTGCCTCCAGAAGCGGTGAATGCTCCAACACTGGAAGTTTTTAAGAAGAGACTGGACAGCCATTGTCTGAAATGGTATAGAGTTACCTGCCTTGACCTCCAAGGTTCCATTCCAACAGATTATTATTAGATTATCAATCATCGCACAGTCAGCCAGATTGTTTCAGACTGGGGATTTGGCATTTTGCCACCTATCGAGACTACAGGGCCTGGGATAGGAAGTATGTGGATGTTTGATGGTATTACAGATATTGTCGCAGGATGGAAGCAGTTCCTAATAAGGCCGCCTTTTGCAATTGACTAATAGCGAATTTGTCAATGCCAATGGTGTTCAAGTGGTGCGCCAGTTGTTTTGGGATTGCACCCAAGGAGCCTATGACTATTGGTACTACCCTTGCTTGCTTTTGCCACAGTCTTTCTATTTCTATTTGTAGGTCTTTGTATTTTGTTATCTTTTCCAGTTCTTTCTCTTCTATTCTGCTATCTCCAGGCACTGCCACATCCACTATCCAGAATTTTTGTCTTTCTTATCGACAATTGTTAAGTCTGGGGTGTTATGTTGCAGGTGCTTGTCTGTTTGAATTCTGAAGTCCCAGAGCAGTTTAATTTTATCATTTTCTATGACTTT
The DNA here is from genome assembly GCF_016545835.1 of Crotalus tigris. Classification (NCBI taxonomy): domain Eukaryota; kingdom Metazoa; phylum Chordata; class Lepidosauria; order Squamata; family Viperidae; genus Crotalus; species Crotalus tigris. The sequence goes on along the minus strand of NW_024097163.1, from coordinate 638,681 downwards.
CTCATTTTATGATCCCACCAGTTTTTGCTTACAGGCAAATGATATTTTTTGCAGATCTTCCAATGCACCATGTTGCTACTTTGTCATGCCGCTGCTTGTAATCAGTCTGTGCAATCTTCTTGCAACAGCTTACAAAGTGGTCCACTGTTTCTTCAGCTTCTTTGCATAGGCGGCACTTACTGTTGTGCTGTCTTCTCAATTTTGACTTTGTATGCATTTGTCCTTTAAGGCTTGGTCTTGTGCAGCCAGAATTAATCCTCGGTCTCTTTCTTCAATTTTCCTGCTCTTAGCCATTGCCAGGTCTTGTTATTATCTGCTTTCCCAGCTATTTTTTTAATGTATTGGCCATGTAGTGCTTTGTCTTCCCATGCCTCTATTCTGTTCTTCATTTGGTCTTTCTTGTAGGCCAGTTTGGTCTCTCCAGTAGTCAGTAAGCCTTCCTGATATACTAATTTCAGTGCATCTTCATCATTGTTCTTCAGATATTCTTCCAAAGCCATTTTTTCTTCTTCAACCATCTGATGTACTTGTAGCATTCCACGCCCACCTATTTGCCTTGGTAGATAAAGTCTATCAATGTCACTGCGTGGATGAAGGGCATGATTCATTGTCATTATTTTTCTGGTCTGCCTATCCATTGCTTTTAGTTCTGCTTGAGTCCAGTCCACTATTCCAGCTGTGTACCTAATGACTGGGATTGCCCAGGTGTTGATTGCCTTTATGGTATTTCCTCCATTGAGTTTGGACTTTAAGATCTTCTTCACTCTCTTGATGTATTCACCTACTAATCTTTTTCTTGACTTCAGTGTGCTTGATGTTGTCAGCTTGAAGGATACCCAAGTATTTGTAGTATTCTTCCTCATCCAGACTCTTAATGTTATTTCGTGGGCATCTTGATTCCTTCATTTTTCACTATTTTCCTTGTTTGATAGTAAGTGTGGCACATTTGTCCAAGCCAAACTCCATTCCAATATCTTGGCTATATATACGGACAGTGGTGAGCAGCGATTCTATTTCAGATGATGTTTTTCCATACAGCTTCAGATCATCCATGTAAAGGAGGTGGGATAGTCTGGCAGATGTTTTTGATGTTTGATAGCCATGTCCTGAGTTATTCAGTATTGTTGACAGAGGAAACAGTGCAATAACAAATAGTAATGGTGATAATGAATCTCCTTGAAATATTCCTCTCTTGATATTAACCTCTCCCAGCCTCTCACCATTGATCTGCAACTGTGTCTTCCATTGTGCCATCGATCTTTGCACAAATTTTCTGATGTTTCTACTGACTCCTGTTATTTCTAGGCACTTTATTATCCAATCATGTGGCAGAGAGTCAAATGCCTTTTTGTAGTCAATCCATGCACATTCAGGTTGGTCTTCCTTCTCTTGCAGTTTTCCAAGATCATTTTGTCTATTAGGAGTTGATCTTTTGTTCCTCTGCTATTGGGGCGGGTTCCTTTCTGCTCAGGTGGAAAGAGATTGTTTTCAACTAGATGCTGTTGTACTGCATCAGCTACCACACCAGTTAGTAATTTGAATGTTGTTGGTAAGCAGGTAATTGGCCTGTAGTTACCTGGTGTTGCCCCTTTTGCTGGATTTTTCATTATTAGGTAGGTTTTCCCAGTTGTTAGCCACTTTTCAATTTCTCCTCCTTGTAGTATATTGTTGAATTGCTTGGCAATGAGTGGGTGTATAACAGTTAGATGTTTCAACCAAAACCCATGCAGTTCATCTTCACCAGGTGCTGACCAATTTTTGATTTTCTTTGCTCTTTTTTCTACCATTTTTGTTGTTATTACTAGTTCTTTCATTTCAACTTCTGTTTTATTGCATCCACCTCTTTTAACCAAGCTGCATCCTTGTTGTATTTCTTTGGGTTATCCCATATCTGCTTCCAGAACTGCACTGTTTCTTCCTTGTCAGGTACTGACTGATTCCTTGCAGTTTCTCCATTAATGGATTGGTAGAAATGTTTCTGATTGGATTGAAATTGGAGGTTCTGCCTATAGTTTGCAATTCGAGCTTCATATCTACTGATTTTTCTGGCTATAGCTGTTATTTGTTGCTTTATTATTTCCAGTGCTTCCTTGATCTTCCTTGTTTCTAAGTGGTATTTCTTGATTAGGTATTCTTTGGTCTTCTTGTTCTTCAGCTTCTTTTCTTTCATCTGTTCTAGCTTGCTTGCATGTGATCTTAACTTGCTGATCTTATTTTCTAGTCTAACCTTCCATTTTTGTGGTGCACTGTTTGTTTGTTTTTCTTTTTGTTGATTTTACATCCCAGGTATTCTGTTATAACTGCAGCTGTGCTGTACATTAGTTGGTTTGTTTCTTGCAGTGAATTGGTGCTTATACTTGCTATTGCAGTATTTGCATCTTTTAATGCTTGTGCTAGCTGTTTCTTTGGAACAAGCTTCAATGCAGGCAGCCTTATTCTGTTGTTTTTGTGCTGTTCTAGATGCTCAGTTATTCTTTGTTTCAATTCTTTTATTTCTTTAGTTAGAGGGTTTTGTTCTTCCTGAGGAAGAGGTGCCTGGTTTCCAAATGAGAACAGTTGTATATCTCTACTGGATTCTTTCACTGCCAACTCCCCCTGGTTTGCCTCTACATTCTGAATTACTTCTTGTAAGGCTTTGATTTCTTTGCCCTGGGTAAACCTTTGCAGTTCGTCCAATTCTGTTTCTGTAAATACTTTATTTCGTGTTATAAATCGGCGTTGATCTGCTAGTCTCTGTTCTGTTATTTCTGATTCTGGATGTTGTTCTTTCCAGAATTGGTGCATTCGTTTTAGATATCCTCTTCTTGTTGGACTTGATCTGTAGTAACAGATCATTAGTTCTTTGTTTTCCATCACTGTGTATCTGCGACGGGTAAACACCTTTTCTTCCAGTAGTTCTGCAGCTGCTGGCCCTGGTTGCTCAGCCAACAGTCCTGAGTCCTGTAACCCATTTTTCACCAGATATCCAGGAACTCCAATATCTAGTGCGGACCTTGTTAACCCGGGCGACGTCCGAGCCGGTATGGCATTCTGAAATTTACGTCTCACCATATTTTTTATGGGAGAGACACTCTTTGTCTGACTCCTCTGATGAGACCTGTCCAGTATGGTTGAACCTCTGGCATAGCTCTCATCTTCCTCAGAGTACACAAGCCCCACAACCACGTCAAGGTAGTGCCTCACTGGGGGTTTATTATTATTATTATTATTATTATTATTATATTATTATGGATCATCGCACAGTCAGCCAGATGTTCAGACTGGATTTGGCATTTTGTTACCTATTGAGTCCTTACCCAGGACCTGGGATAGGCAGATGTGGATGTTGATGTATTACAGATATTGTCGCAGGGATATTATTATTATTATTATTATTATTATTATTATTATTATTATTGGATCATCGCACAGTCAGCCAGATGTTCAGACTGGATTTGGCATTTTGTCTACCTATCGAGTCCTTACCCAGGACCTGGGATAGGCAGATGTGGATGTTTGATGGTATTACAGATATCGTCGCAGGATGGAAGCAGTTCCTAATAAGGCCGCCTTTTGCAATTGACTAATAGCGAATTTGTCAATGCCAATGGTGTTCAAGTGGTGCTCCAGTTGTTTTGGGATTGCACCCAAGGAGCCTATGACTATTGGTACTACCCTTGCTTGCTTTTGCCACAGTCTTTCTATTTCTATTTGTAGGTCTTTGTATTTTGTTATCTTCTCCAGTTCTTTCTCGTCTATTCTGCTGTCTCAAGGCACTGCCACGTCCACTATCCAGACTTTTTTGTCTTTCTTATCGACAATTGTTAAGTCTGGGGTGTTATGTTGCAGGTGCTTGTCTATTATTATTATTATTATTACGACCGATCATCGCACAGTCAGCCAGATGTTCAGACTGGATTTGGCATTTTGTCTACCTATCGAGTCCTTACCCAGGACCTGGGATAGGCAGATGTGGATGTTTGATGGTATTACAGATATCGTCGCAGGATGGAAGCAGTTCCTAATAAGGCCGCCTTTTGCAATGACTAATAGCGAATTTGTCAATGCCAATGGTGTTCAAGTGGTGCTCCAGTTGTTTTGGGATTGCACCCAAGGAGCCTATGACTATTGGTACTACCCTTGCTTGCTTTTGCCACAGTCTTTCTATTTCTATTTGTAGGTCTTTGTATTTTGTTATCTTCTCCAGTTCTTTCTCTTCTATTCTGCTGTCTCCAGGCACTGCCACGTCCACTATCCAGACTTTTTTGTCTTTCTTATCGACAATTGTTAAGTCTGGGGTGTTATGTTGCAGGTGCTTGTCTGTTTGAATTCTGAAGTCCCAGAGCAGTTTAATTTTATCATTTTCTATGACTTTCTCTATTTTATGATCCCACCAGTTTTTGCTTACAGGCAAATGATATTTTTTGCAGATCTTCCAATGCACCATTGTTGCTACTTTGTCATGCCGCTGCTTGTAATCAGTTTGTGCAATCTTCTTGCAACAGCTTACCAAGTGGTCCACTGTTTCTTCAGCTTCTTTGCATAGGCGGCACTTACTGTCTGTTGCTGTCTTCTCAATTTTGACTTTGTATGCATTTGTCCTTAAGGCTTGGTCTTGTGCAGCCAGAATTAGTCCCTCGGTCTCTTTCTTCAATTTTCCTGCTCTTAGCCATTGCCAGGTTTTATTATTATCTGCTTTCCCAGCTATTTTTTTCATGTATTGGCCATGTAGTGCTTTGTCTTCCCATGCCTCTATTCTGTTCTTCATTTGGTCTTTCTTGTAGGCCAGTTTGGTCTCTCCAGTAGTTAGTAAGCCTTCCTGATATACTAATTTCAGTGCATCTTCATCATTGTTCTTCAGATATTCTTCCAAAGCCATTTTTTCTTCTTCAACCATCTGATGTACTTGTAGCATTCCACGCCCACCTATTTGCCTTGGTAGATAAAGTCTATCAATGTCACTGCGTGGATGAAGGGCATGATTCATTGTCATTATTTTTCTGGTCTGCCTATCCATTGCTTTTAGTTCTGCTTGAGTCCAGTCCACTATTCCAGCTGTGTACCTAATGACTGGGATTGCCCAGGTGTTGATTGCCTTTATGGTATTTCCTCCATTGAGTTTGGATTTTAAGATCTTCTTCACTCTCTTGATGTATTCACCTCTAATCTTTTTCTTGACTTCAGTGTGCTTGATGTTGTCAGCTTGAAGGATACCCAAGTATTTGTAGTACTCTTCCTCATCCAGACTCTTAATGTTATTTTCGTGGGGCATCTTGATTCCTTCAGTTTTCACTATTTTTCCTTGTTTGATAGTAAGTGTGGCACATTTGTCCAAGCCAAACTCCATTACAATATCTTGGCTATATATACGGACAGTGTTGAGCAGCGATTCTATTTCAGATGATGTTTTTCCATACAGCTTCAGATCATCCATATAAAGGAGGTGGGATAGTCTGGCAGATGTTTTTGATGTTTGATAGCCATGTCCTGAGTTATTCAGTATTGTTGACAGAGGAAACAGTGCAATAACAAATAGTAATGGTGATAATGAATCTCCTTGAAATATTCCTCTCTTGATATTAACCTCTCCCAGCCTCTCACCATTGATCTGCAACTGTGTCTTCCATTGTGCCATCGATCTTTGCACAAATTTTCTGATGTTTCTACTGACTCCTGTTATTTCTAGGCACTTTATTATCCAATCATGTGGCAGAGAGTCAAATGCCTTTTTGTAGTCAATCCATGCAACATTCAGGTTGGTCTTCCTTCTCTTGCAGTTTTCCAAGATCATTTTGTCTATTAGGAGTTGATCTTTTGTTCCTCTGCTATTGGGGCGGTTTCCTTTCTGCTCAGGTGGAAAGAGATTGTTTTCAACTAGATGCTGTTGCACTGCATCAGCTACTACACCAGTTAGTAATTTGAAAGTTGTTGGTAAGCAGGTAATTGGCCTGTAGTTACCTGGTGTTGCCCCTTTTGCTGGATTTTTCATTATTAGGTAGGTTTTCCCAGTTGTTAGCCACTTTTCAATTTCTCCTCCTTGTAGTATATTGTTGAACTGTTTGGCAATGAGTGGGTGTATAACAGTTAGATGTTTCAACCAAAACCCATGCAGTTCATCTTCACCTGGTGCTGACCAATTTTTGATTTTCTTTGCTCTTTTTTCTACCATTTTTGTTGTTATTACTAGTTCTTTCATTTCAACTTCTGTTTTATTTGCATCCACCTCTTTTAACCAAGCCGCATCCTTGTTGTATTTCTTTGGGTTATCCCATATCTGCTTCCAGAACTGCACTGTTTCTTCCTTGTCAGGTACTGACTGATTCCTTGCAGTTTCTCCATTGATGGATTGGTAGAAACGTTTCTGATTGGATTGAAATTGGAGGTTCTGCCTATAGTTTGCAATTCGAGCTTCATATCTACTGATTTTCCTGGCTATAGCTGTTATTTGTTGCTTTATTATTTCCAGTGCTTCCTTGATCTTCCTTGTTTCTAAGTGGTATTTCTTGATTAGGTATTCTTTGGTCTTCTTGTTCTTCAGCTTCTTTTCTTTCATCTGTTCTAGCTTGCTTGCATGTGATCTTAACTTGCTGATCTTATTTTCTAGTCTAACCTTCCATTTTTCTGGTGCACTGTTTGTTTGTTTTTCTTCTTTGTTGATTTTGCATCCCAGGTATTCTGTTATAACTGCAGCTGTGCTGTACATTAGTTGGTTTGTTTCTTGCAGTGAATTGGTGCTTATACTTGATATTGCAGTATTTGCATCTTTTAATGCTTGTGCTAGCTGTTTCTTTGGAACAAGCTTCAATGCAGGTAGCCTTATTCTGTTGTTTTTGTGCTGTTCTAGATGCTCAGTTATTCTTTGTTTCAATTCTTTTATTTCTTTAGTTAGAGGGTTTTGTTCTTCCTGAGGTAGAGGTGCCTGGTTTCCAAATGAGAACAGTTGTATATCTCTGCTAGATTCCTTCACTGCCAACTCCCCCTGGTTTGCCTCTACATTCTGAATTACTTCTGGTAAGGCTTTGATTTCTTTGCCCTGGGTAAACCTTTGCAGTTCGTCCAATTCTGTTTCTGTGAATATTTTATTTCGTGTTATAAATCGGCGTTGATCTGCTAGTCTCTGTTCTGTTATTTCTGATTCTGGATGTTGTTCTTTCCAGAACTGGTGCATTCGTTTTAGATATCCTCTTCTTGTTGGACTTGATCTGTAGTAACAGATCATTATTTCTTTGTTTTCCATCACTGTGTATCTGCGACGGGTAAACACCTTTTCTTCCAGTAGTTCTGCAGCTGCTGGCCCTGGTTGCTCAGCCAACAGTCCTGAGTCCTGTAACCCATTTTTCACCAGATATCCAGGAACTCCAATATCTAGCGCGGACCTTGTTAACCCGGGCGACGTCCGAGCCGGTATGGCATTCTGAAATTTACGTCTCACCATATTTTTTATGGGAGAGACACTCTTTGTCTGACTCCTCTGATGAGACCTGTCCAGTATGGTTGAACCTCTGGCATAGCTCTCATCTTCCTCAGAGTACACAAGCCCCACAACCACGTCAAGGTAGTGCCTCACTGGGGGTTATTATTATTATTATTATTATTATTATTATTATTATTATTATTATTATTATTACTATTACTATTCTTTAAGGTAAACAATGCCTCGAAGTTCTTTGAAGAGTTTCATCTGTCGGAATCATGATACCTAGCTCTTTAACCTTATTGCCTAGTAGCTTATAGTCTTTCAGTAATGTTCCACCAAATCATAATCCAAAAAGCTTTAATATTTTTACAAGTCCACCAAACATGAAAATAAGTTGCTTCAGAATTACCACATCTCCAACATTTGGGCTGCAAGTTCGGATACATACAAGACAACTTTTTAGGATCCAAATGCCATCTATAAAACATTTTATAAAAATTTTCCCTCAAATTTTGAGCCTGTGTAAATTTAACATTTCTAGTCCAAATCATCTCCCATAAATCCAATGAGATCAGTTCCTGGATATTCTGGGCCCACTTAAACATACAATCCTTTACCAGGTCCCTTTCCGAATCCAACTCTAAAGACTTTAATTGCCTATCATTACCCGACCAAATAAGTAATTTTTAATACGAAATATTATCAAAATTCATCCCCTTAGAAACCCCCTGAATTGCTTGTCCAGGAATTCCCCAAATAGGTATTTTATAATTTAACTTATAATATTACTTCTTCCAAACTCGAAGTAAGGCATTTCTTAAAATATGCAACTTAAAAACCAAATCTACTTTCTTATTAAAAATTAAATATGCATGCCAGCTATATAATAAATCCCAACCTTCAAGAGCAAGAATATATTTATTTGTTAAATTAAGCCAATCACTTATCAAAGTTAAAGTGGCCGCATCATAATATAATTTCAAATTGGGTGCTTTAAGTCCACCTCTTTCTCAAGTGTCTTGTAAAATCTTAAACTTTACCCTTGGCTTCTTCCTGCTCCAGATAAATTTACTGATACCCTTCTGCCACTCATCCAAATTTGCATCTTTTTCTAAAATAGGTATCATTTGAAACAAAAAAAGAAACTTTGGTAGAACATTCATTTTTACTACTGAAATTCTCCCCAACAACGATAATTGTAGTTTTTTCCAATCATCTAAATCCTTTTGTACTTTTACCCATAAATATTCATAATTATTCTTATACAATTTTTCATTAGATGTTGTAATATATATTCCTAAATACTTAACCTTATTAACTACTTCAAAACCTGTTACTTTGGCTATAATATCCTTTGCCTTCATAGACATATTTTTCGCTATTATTTTGGTTTTATTCTTATTCACCTTAAAACCAGAGACCTGTCCATACTGCATTAAAATTTCAACCAAGTCTCTGACCGAATCTGTTGGATGGGATAACGTCACAACCAAATCATCAGCAAAAGCTATCAACCTATAATCATTCTTACTTACTTTTATTCCTTTTAATTTAGATGAATCTCAAATTTTAATATCTCCATTGTTAATACAAATAACAAGGGGGATAAGGGACAACCCTGTCTTGTACCCTTTTCAATCTTAAATGCATCTGTTAGTCCTCCATTGATTATAATTTGTGCAGATTGTTGCTGATATATGACCTTGAGAGCACACAAAAATTTATCTCCAAAATTCATTTTCTCTACAACTTTCAATAAAAATTTCCAATCTAATTGATCAAAAGCTTTTTCAGCATCTATAAATATTAAAGCAGCAGGGATTTGGTTGTTCTCTATTAAGTTAACAATTTGCCATACATTATATTTCATATATCTTTCCATTATGAATCCAGATTGGTCAGTATGAATCAATTGTTTCAAGACCCCCATTAATCTATTTGCCAATATCTTTGCAAAGATCTTATAATCTGTATTTAAAAGAGATATAGGCCTATAATTTTTAGGTTGGGACAGATCCTGGTCTTCCTTTGGAATCAATGATATAAAGCCCTTCTCCAAGATGGAGGTATCTCTGCTCCCAACAAAATATTATTAAAAAGTTCCTTTAATGGTTCAATCATTTCTTCAGATAGCATTTTATAATAAATTGCTGTTAATCCATCAGTACCTGGAGCCTTACCAACCTTCAATTGTTTAATTGCAAAAATAATCTCTTAGAAGTAATTAAACCATTAATCCCATCACGTTGATCAATCGTAAGTCTAGGAAAATGTGCTTCCTGTAAATATTTTTCTATATCTGAAGTTTGTATACTTTCACAAGCATACAACTTTGAATAGAAATCTAAAAAGGTCTTTTTAATCAAATTTTGTTGATACACTGCTTTACCTTTATAAATTATTTTCTCTATAGTCCTTGATTTCTGTTTCTTTCGTAATTGGTAAGCCAACCATCTACCAGGTTTATTTGCATTGCAAAATGTATTATGTTTCATATACCTCAAATTAGTTGCCATCTGATCCGCTATTAATATATTAAATTGCTCCTTAAGCAGAGTTATAGAAACCTTTAAGTTATTATCCATTGGGTTTGATATTAAAACCTTTTCCTTACATTTAATCTCATCTTCCAACTCTTTACGTTTCTGAGTCTGTTTACATCTATGTGCATTATTCATATAAATCAAGATCCCTCTCATATATGCTTTACTAGCATCCCATACCATTGGAATAGAGGTACCCTTATGCATATTCCAAACAAAAAATTCCTTTAAATAACCTCTACATCTCTGTATATTCTTTTTATATCTAAATAAGTTCTCATTCAACCTCCAAGTCCTTCTAGTCCCTTCTTCCGGCAAAATTTCCATCCATACAGGACTGTGATCTGAAAGTATTCTAGGAAATATCTTGGTATTCTTCACCCTAGAAAAAAAATCATTAGTAACTAAAAAAAAATCAATTCTAGAACAAGATTGGTGTCTATCTGAAAAAAAAGTAAAGTCTCTTTCTTGAATATTCCGCTCTCTCCAAATGTCTCTAAGTTCCAAATCATCCTTTAAATCAAAAAAAAAAAAAAAAAAAACCTTTTGGAAGTCTTGCATGATTAGAAAATTTAGAAGAACCCTTCTTATCTTTACTTGAATCTAAAACACAATTCCAATCTCCCATCATAATAATTGACTTATAATCCAAAGAAATTAATTTCTGATGTATCATGTTGTAAAAATATTTCTGTTGTTGATTAGGAGCATACAATCCAACAAGAAAAGTTCTCTTGTCATTTATTAATAAATCAATAATAACATATCTTCCTTGTGAATCAGAATCAATTAACTTCGGTGAAAGCTCCTTTCTTACATAAATAACTACACCTCCTTTTTTCTGCAAAGCAGGAGCTATAAAATGAACCCCCAGCCAAAAATATTAAACAAATATTTTTGGTCTTTAGAAACAATATGAGTCTCTTGTAAACAAATAATATCATTTCTATGTTGCTTCAAATAGTGAAATTCATTCTTTCTTTTCTGTGGTGAATTAAGACCATTAACATTCCAGGTTAGAAGCTTTGCCATCCTTGGCAGGTTGAAGCCTTTGGAACCAAACATCTAAATTTGCAGTCGATAACCTCTTTGGCCTTGCTTCTCCCACTGGCTCCGAAGTAGACTGTAATGAAACTTCATTGTCTACCTTTTGTTGTTGTTGCTGTTGTTGTTGTCTTTCTCTACGTTTATAAGCAGCACGTGTAATTCTCTGTTCTCTTGGGTCTTCCCTTATTTGCAAACTCTGCTGCATAGATTCAACCAATAATTCTTCTCCCAAAAGTGGCATTGCTTCTACAGCCAACTGTGCTTCTAACTTACTTTCATCCTTTTTTGATCTTGGAGATGGTGGTGAACCTACTTTCAAAACAGTAACATAGAAATCTCTTGCTTTTAAAATTGTATTAAAACGATATCGTATGCCATCATAGGTCACCACTATTCCCACAGGTACATCCCATCTAAATTGAATCTGTCGTTTCTTAAGTTCTTCAGCCAAAAAGCAGTCTTTTCTTTTTCTAAGAATTTTTGAAGGTATTTCCTTTAAAATTATAACATCTTGAGCTGCAATCTGAAATCTTTGCTTATAAAAAGCCTGAATAATTTAGTTGCAAAGTGATCTTCTAGCAAAATAAACAACCACATCTCTTGGTAATTTTCTCTGCTTCGCAACCCATGAATTGACTCTGAAGATCTTTTCTATATCTCTCAACATTCCTTCAGGATCACATTCCAAAATAGAAGCCAGTTCTGCTGCTATTTCTTCTTTCAAATTATCCTGAACATTCTCTTTCAGGCCTCTTATTCTCAAAGCATACTCCATTTCTCTATATTGTGACATTATAATCTCATTCTGTGCAATATCCACATTATCTTCTATTTTTTCAACTCTATCCTGTAATATTTCCACATTACCAACCACCTCGTCCACACGGTCATCAATCCTTTCTACGTGACTAGCAAGCCCCTGAAGTGCCAACACAATATTTTCCCTCATCTCATTATTTTTAAGCTCCAAAAGCTCTGCTGTTTTTTGTACAGTCTTGTCCAAAGCATCTTGTAAATCCTTAAGTGTAATTGCCTGAGGTGGAGGAGAGGGTGGGGAAGATTTGGGCTTAGGTTGTTGTACAGTCTGAATTACTGGAGAAGAGATTGAAGTTTTAGGGAGAGTAGAAGGTCCAGGACGTTTTGAAGCCATTTTTAGAACAAAGGAAAAAAAATTTAAAAAAACCCAATTCTTAATAAAATAGAAATAAGAGGGGAAAAAAAGCAATTTCCCCTTTACAAAAAAAAAGTTTTCTTCAAATAAACAAAGTCCATAATATTGTTAAAACTTTGTTGCCAAATGAGAGTAGTAGGGAAAGTAGAAAGTGAAAGTTCAAACAAAGAAAGTAACAAAGAAACAGGACTCCTATGCCATATTTCCTCGCTCAGTCCCCTTCTTGAGCACAGAGGAAGGAAAGAGATGAGAAGATGAAGGAATGAACGGTGGAAGGAAGGAACGGAAGGAGGAAGAGATGGATGGTGGGAGGGAGGGAAAAAAGGAGGGGAGGAATGGAGGGTGGGAGGGAGAAAGGGAGGGTGGGAGGGAGGAACGGAGGAAGGGAGGAAGGAACGGAGGGTGGGAGGGAGGGAAAAAAGGAAGGAAGGAAGAGAGGCAACTTGGTTGGAGATGCCCCAGTTTACACAGTTCTGCTTCAATCCTGGATCCATTGAGACTTTCTCAAAGGAGAAAGCAATTTTGTGTTCTCTTTTGTCACAGAGAGGACTTTATTGGTAATCCAAGTTAACACTGGTATTCTTGAATTGTGAGCTCTTAGGAAAGTATCCCTTCCTTGTGTGTTGCAAACAGCCATTTCAAGTGGGGAAAACAGGACAAAGCTGTTGCACATAAAAAACAGAGAAGCTCTGATCAACTATCACATCCACCATTTTGACAGTTCTACTGTACTGTTGTCTGTGGATGCCCCCCATAAATGCAAGCATGGGATAAACTGAGCCTGGTTTGTTCTCGGTCTTTTAAGTGGCCACAGACTAGTAGTAAAAGTGGCATTTGATCACAAGGCAAAGAGACATCGAGAAATGTTTCCCCTTTTGCATTTGAGCATCCAGGGACAGGAAAGGAGAAAGGGAAAGAGGAAAGACAAATACAAAGAAGGAAAGAGGGGAAGGAAGAAGAAGGAAAGGAGAATGAAGAGGGAAGGAAAAAAGAAAGGGGGAAAGGAAGGAAGGAAGGAAGGAAGGAAGGAAGGAAGGAAGGAAGGAAGAAAGGGTACAATGAGAGGGAGGAAGGGTCTGAGGGAAGTCCTGCCTTAACACTTGGCCATGAGCAGCCCTGCTGCCCTTTTGCCATCCCCTTGTCCCCTCCTCCTGACCTCTCCTGGTGGTCTCCCATCCTATTGCTGAGGATGCTTTGGTTACAAAGCCGGGTCTCATCTCAGGGAGATGCAGTGGGCCTCCCTCTGACCCACACATTTTGCCCTCCTATAACACCATGAGCAACTTGGTGAAGGAGAGTGAGCACAGCAGCAGCAGCCTTGGGCACCCCCTTGGGGAAGTGGGGCTAGGCTAGGCTGGGCTGTGGGGGTGCCTGAACTCAAGGGATGGGTACTTGACCTCTGCTGCCCAAGGCTCTGGGCAGCCTGTGCCACTGTCTGGGGCCCCCCATGACCTGAGAGGGATGGTGAAGCTCCTCCAGTGGACCATGTCCCGGCACTCCCCCCAGTCCCATCCTCCTCCGCCGGGGACCCTTGGATCAATCCCAGGCCTGCACAGATGCCCCTGACAAGAGTGATGTTGAGCTGGACATGCCACTCAGTAGGCCATGCCCACCCAGTAAGCCATGCCCAACCCAGCCACGCCCACCCAGTAGGCCACACCTATTATGTCCTGAGCCTGCTGAAGCATTCAGCAGGCTCAGAAATGTTGCAAAGGGTCCTGAGCAGACTGCAAACTGCCCGGGACCAGACTGGCTGTCTCCAGCCTTGCGCGCATGCGTAAGGCAGGAAACAGCCTCTGCAATGATTGGTTGATGCTGTCCTTTGCAACGACAGTATAAAAGGCCTGCGTGCTGTTTTTTCTGTTGTTGGTTGTTGGAGTAATCAATAAAGAAGCTTTGTTGTTACACCAGTCATCTCCTCTTAATGCCTTCGGCCTGCAAATCTAACAGTGGCGATGAAGGTGGGATCGCTGCAGGCAGGATAAACAATCAAAGAATTTAGGATCCACCAAGAAGGTCCTGAAGCCCTGGGAAAGTTGGGCATCCAGTATCGTGACTCTGTACAGCATCGCTAGTACAGCATCGCTGGAGGTGAGCTCGGGAAAAGGACCCCTTCCCAATAATAGGCTTGCAGTGAAGGTGTTAATAAGGGTTACAGAAGATGTCTAAGACTGCTATAAGTTACAAGCATTTGCTGATGATCTAGTGTTTATTTTGGAAGAACCTTTAGAGATGATTCCTAAACTATGGGGAAAGATAGAAGAATATGGAGAAGTGGCAGGACTAAAAATAAATAAAGATAAAACTAAAGTAATAGTAAAGAAACTTACAGATAAACAAAAAAGGCAAATACTAGAGAAAACAGAGGTACAAATAGTGAAAAAAGTTAAATATTTAGGTATTCATCTTTCAGCTAAGTGTTCGTCAATAAAAGAAGACAATTATTGAATAATTATTGAAGCAAATAAAGCTAGACTTGGAAAGATGGAAAAATCTCCAGCTGTCAATATTAGGAAGAATTGCTACATTAAAAATGAATGTGTTGCCGAAGATTTTATTTTTATTTCAAATGATTCCAATAAAACTTGAGAGAAAATTCTTTCAAAATTTAAATTCATTGGTTTTGAACTTTATCTGGCAGGGGAAAAAAAGCTAGAATTAAAATGAAAACATTACAGGATGCTAAGGAAAATGGAGGTTTTGGGTTACCGGAATGGACATTGTATTATCAAGCATCTGTGTTAAAATGGGTGAAAGAGTGGATAACACTCAGAAATAAAAGGTTATTGTATTTAGAGGGACATGATTTACAATTGGGGTGGCATGCTTTTTTATGGTATGGGAAAAACAGAGTCCATAAGTACTTTCAAAATCATTTTATAAGAAATGCTTTGTTAATAGTATGGGAAAAAATTTAAGCTAAAATATATTTAAAAATTCCAGGGTGGTTATCAACGATGGAGGCATTTATTCATCCGAACCTGGTAGACTTTGAAAAAGCATGGACAGGTAAAGATATTTTAGATATGGATGGGAAATTAAAATCTAAACAAGAATTGGAAAATCAGGAAATTAATCTGTCTTGGTGGGCACATTTACAGATATGAAAAGTAGATATGAAAAAGAGGTAAAAATGTATGGATTTTACAAAGACCAATCTGTGTTTGATAAGATTTTGTTATCCTCAGATGAGAAATTAATCAAGAAATTGTATAACTTTTTGTTAATTTTAGATATGGAAAGTGAACAAGTGAAAGAAACAATGATGTGCAAAATGTGCAAAAAATTTTGGTTATAATATAGAATTAGAAAAATGGCAAATGTTATGGGAGAGAAACTATAAATTAACAATGTCAACTTCATACAAAGAAAATTTGATGTTTTATAGATGTCACCTTCCACCAGCAAGATTAGCAAAAATGTTTAAAAATATGTCAGATAGATGTTGGAAATGTAAACATAACATAAGCACGTATTATTATATTTGGTGGACATGTGGGAAGGCAAAGGCTTATTGGAAAAATATACGTATGTGGTTAGAAAAAATATTGGGCGAACAAGGGATTTTAAACCTGAACTTTTTCTACTAGGCATTATGCCTGAAAAGACATAAGCAGAATATAATAAGCAGAAATTATATTTAATTTTACACATTACCACAGCAGCAAGAATAATTTTTGCACAATACTGGAAGAATGAAGGATTGCCATCAGAAGAAGAAATAATCAGGAAAATACTGGAATGTGCAGAGATGGACAGATTAACTCTGAGGTTGAAAGACAAAGAAGATACAGACTACTATCAAATTTGGAATTTATTTTATTCTTGGTTAGAGAAAAGAATGAAGGATTAGGAATTGAACATGTATTAGCTTAACAAACTCCAGACAAATTTGTTGATTGGAAAAATTAACATATGTTGATGAAAAAGAAAATTAATAAAAAATAAATAAATAAAAAGAAGATGTCTAAGATTGGCTGCTTGTCAGATTTTGATATTGCACACCCGGAGCGCTGGAATTCGTACGTGGCACAGGTGGAGAATTACTTCAGGGTCAATCAGATAAGAGAAGACCTTAAAGCGGCTACCCTGCTGTGTGTCTGTGGACAGGAAACATTTGACATAGCAGAGAATCTGGTGGCCCCGGCGCTTTTGGAGTCAGTGTCTTATGCAGACTTGAAGAAGATGCTGAAAGAACATTTCCACCCTAAACTTTCTGTGATTGCTTGGCGACATGTGTTTGAGCAGAGAGACCAGAGGCCTGGTGAGTCTGCTGTGGACTTTATTGCTGCCTTAAGGCAAGCAGTGAGGCCTTGTGAATTCAAGGACCTGGAAGAGAGGCTGCGGGATTGTTTCGTTTGTGGCCTAAGGAGTCATGAGCTGCAGCAGAAGATCTTCGCCAAGGAAGATGTATCATTCCAAGATGCCTTGAGAGAGGTTACAGCTGAAGAAGCAGTGGGCGGTGCTGTGAAGGCCTTGTGGCTCGCCAGAATTCCTCCAGCCACCGTGACCATCCATCAAGAGGTCGCTCGAGAAGATCCAGAACCGGATCCTGAAGAGGAGGTGGACAGGCTTCACCAATCAGCGGAGAGAAGGCCTACGGAGCATCCAGACAAGGCCCCAGCATCTCCTCAGTGTTTCAGGTGTGGAGGACGTCACAAGTGAGCTGACTGCAGGTTCTGCTCCACCATTTGCCAGGCAAGTGGCAGGCAAGGCCACATTGCCTCCATCTGTTTGGGTCACGAGAAGGTCCAACCTCGGGAAGAATTGCTTCAGAAAGGTACCAGGGTCTCCAGCCAACACAGGGTGGGTTTCTGCATGTCACGCAGGAGCATTTTGAAGATAGGGACACACAAGCCCCTTAAGAAAAAGCTTCGCAATGATGTGAAGCTGCAAGGGGTTCTCTTGTCAATGGAGTTGGACACAGGGTCTGCTCTATCGATCATTTCACATGACACTTTCAAAAGAATTTGCAGCAGTAGTGGCCTTTGAGTCAAACTCAGGCCATTGAACTTAATTCTCACTGACTTCCAAAATTCCAGAGTCAGCATGAAGGGGGAAACCATGCTAAAAGTACAGTGTAAGGCTTTTGAAGGCCTTCTAGATGTGGTGGTAGTTGGGGGTGATCGCATGAGTCTCATTGGACTCGATTGGTTTGAGGCCCTTGGAATCCAAGTTAGGCCTTGCAGAAGTCTGCAAGGAGTTTGCTGATGTGTTTAGCACAGAGCTTGGTTCATACAAGGAGCCTCCCATTGCCTTACACTTAGACCCAGCTATCACACTCATTAGAATTAAGCCTGGAAGGGTGCCCTTTGCTCTCAAAAGCAAAATTGATGCAGATCTGGACAAACTGCTCCAGCAGGGCATCTTAGAACCTGTGGACTCTAGTCCATCGGAAACCCCCATTGTAATGCCTCTAAAGGCTAATGGAGAAGTCCAAATTTGTGCGGACTATAAATGTACACTGAACAAAGCGCTGCAACACCATGCATATCCAGTGCCTGTGGTGCGCCACATTCTGGCCTCCCTCAAGGGGGGGGGACGAAATTTTGCAAAGCTTGATTTGGCACAGGCCTACCAACACTTACCTGTTGATGAGGCAACAGCTGAGGCTCAAACAATTGTAACACACCGGGGAGTCTTTAAGATCAAAAGACTGCAGTTTGGGGTTAATGTAGCCCCTGGCATATTCCAAAGTGTGATGGAGCACATGCTCCGTGGTATTCCTGGGGTCTGTCCCTACTTCAATGAAATTCTCATTGCTGGGAAGTCATCTCTAAACTTAGCTGAAAGATTAAGGGCTGTCTTGCTTTGTTTCCGCCAAGCAGGTCTGAAACTGAAGCAAGATAAATGTAAAATTGGAGTTACTTTCACTGAATTCTTAGGCTTCAGAATTGATGTTCAAGGCATCCATCCTGCTAAATCCAAGCTTCAAGCAATTCAGCAGGCCCCAAGTCCCAAATCCAAAAGCAAATTTCAGGCTTTCTTGGGACTCTTAAATTTCTATCACACATTCCTTCCCCACAAGGCTGCAATGGCTGAGCCACTGGCTCTTGGATAAACAGGCTCCTTGACAGTGGACAAAGGTCCACAAAAGGAATTTCAATGAGGTTAAGGCCTTGTTCTCTTCAAATGCGGTTTTAGCACATTTCAATGAGCAATTGCCTGTGTGCATCGCATGTGATGCCTCCCCTTATGGGGTGGGAACAGTACTCAGCCATTTGAAGGCTGATGGGACACAAGTCCCTGTGGTCTATTATTCAAGGACTCTGTCATCTGCAGGGCATAATTATGCCCAGATTGACAGAGAAGCCTTGGCTATAGTGGCTGGCATAAAGAAATTCTATGATTTCTTATATGGCCGCCACTTCATGGTCTATACAGACCATAAACCTCTGCTGGGTTTGTTTACCACAACAAACAAACACCTCACATAATATCTCCTAGAACGCTGAGATAGTCAATTTTCCTGTCAGCATATGATTACACTTTAATTCATAAACCTGGAAAAGAAATGGGCCATACAGATGGACTCAGCAGATTACCTCTAAAACAGATAGAGGCAGATCCTGCTCCTGCTATTAATATTCTCTCCATTCAGGAGTTACCTGAATCTCCCCTCAATGCTATGAGTTGAGTCCTCGGTTAATGGCAATGACGGCGCGAAACATTTTTGTTGTTTCAGGAACGCTTTCTTGGTCTTCAGTAGCCCCGTTACAACTCAAGGCAGCACAGATCTCTCAGCCTCTCTTAAGGACGTTCCCCGGGCCAAAAAGATACATTTTGGCGTGCCTCGCGCCTCGCACATGCGCGTGAGTGCTGGCGCCAACAAGTCTGGTCCCGGGCAACTTGTAGCTGCCCAGGACTGTTGCAACGTCCCGAGCCTGCCTTCGCAGGCTCAGGACCAACACCCCTTCCCCCCCGGCTAAGACTACATGAACAATTAACGCGACCTCAACACGAGCGTGGTAAATCCACTTTGCTTGAGATACCAAACTGTTGTTCTGGGTATTACTCCCAGTGTTTCATTTTCTAGCTTTCACAGAAACACACTCTTATTGTTTCTGCCTGGCCAATAAGGTTATAAAATCTTCAAGATATTTGGGAGACCTCTTATCTCTCTGTGACCTGCGTAGGCCTGGATGATTTCCAAGTACACCTTGTCCCGTGGAGGTTATAGGTTCACCCCCCTTCTCAGGCCCTGGTGGGCCCCGTGGACCATGCCCTGATGCCTGGCCTGCTTGCTTGCCCACCGGGCTCGTCAGGCCAGGACTTTGCTCTCTCTCTAACCTGGTTGACCTGCCTAGTTGCAGACGATCTGGCCCTTCTATTAAGCTGCCATTGCTGGGTAGCTTTGAATGGCCTCTCAAGCCCACACTGGACCTAACATGAGGCTGGCTTCCTCCACTCCCCAGTTCCATAGGAGGACTGTCTGTTATTTCAGTATTGTCCCAAAACTCAGTTGCCCCCTCCGTTGAACCAGAGGGTTCAATGTCTAAAATTGGCCCTTCTCCCACTTCCCTGTGGCAGTGTCCTTCTCTGGGAACTGTGGCTATGTTGGGCCAATTGTGTTGATTGTGTGCCAGCTCTCTTGCAGTGTTTGAATTATTAGGATGCTCCCGGTTATTCTCCCTGACTGGAGTGCTGAAAGGTGTAAGTGTGTAATGATTATGCCCCCGGGGTGACTCCCTGGCTGGAGTCTGCACTGTAGCCTGTGCGCTAACTGGTTCCCTTGAATTCCTGTTTGGAACACTCGCGGAATCTTGCAGTAAACCGTCTGTGGCCTCACTGTGAGAGTCTGAATGCTGCCAACACCCTTCCCTTTGCCCGTAGGGGTCCCCCTCCTCCCCCGGAAAAGAACAAGGAGTCTCTGCAGGTGAGACCAGCCTTGTATGCAGCTGGTCAATATGCCGTCAAAGAATACGACCGTCTTCCAAGGAGACCTCATAAGACAAAGGGCCTGTAACCTTGCAAACAGTGGCAGGAACCCATAAATGGCCTGGCCCGTAGTTATGGGTCCATACTGGGGCACCCACTTGCAATTGCTGTGGTGCCCTGGGTTGTGTACCCCTAGGCGGCAGTCTGTCCGCGTGCAACCGGTCAAGTTTAGTAATCAGTTTGCGCCCCCAACAAAGTTCAGCTGGGCTCCTCCTGGTAGAAGTGGAAGGTGTAGTGCGGTAAGCAAGGAGGAAGTCAGCCAACCTGTGATGCCAGTCCCATAGGTCAGTCTCTTTAAAGCATCCTTGGTGATGCGGACCATCCGTTCAGCCATCCCGTTGGTGGAAGGGTGGAAAGGTGCAGAAGTGGCATGACGAATCATGTTGGCCTGTAAGAAAGCTTGGAATTTGGAAGAAGTAAATTGCGGGCCATTGTCAGACACCAAAACATCCGGGAGCCCGTGTGCAGCAAAAATTCCCCGTAGTACTTGGATAGTCTTTGCAGTGGTGGTGGACGAGACAGGTACAACCTCAAGCCATTTTGAATAGCTATCAACCAGGACCAAGAAGAATTGACCCTGAAAGGGCCCAGCGTAGTCAATGTGCACCCTAGACCATGGAGATTGTGTTTCTTCCCACCTATGTACAGGAGCCTGAGGCATTTCTGGGCGTGAACGTTGACAAAGGTGGCAAGCATGCACCTTAGCCTCAATTTCCTTATCTAACCCTGGCCACCACAAGTGGCTGCGCGCAAGCGCCTTCATTTGAACAATGCCAGAATGACCCTCGTGAAGGGACCCTAAGACTCTAGACCTCATTGAGGTAGGAATGACAACTCTGCTACCCCACAGCAAGCAACCCTGGAAAGTGGACAACTCGTTCCTTTTTAGCCAGAAACTCTGAAACTCAGTACCTGGACAACTCTCCAGCCATCCGGACAAAACCTAGGATAAGACATGAGAGAGTGTGAGATCTGTGGCAGATTCAGCAACCACATCCCTGGCATTGAGAGGTGTCTCAGGTAGTGCCTGAATTGAAAGGATGTTGATTGCCAGGGCGGGGTCAGCCTCAACAACCTGTAAGGGTAATCTACTGAGGCCATCAGCATGGCCCATTTCTTTGCCAGGTTTGTGAATTAAGGAAAAGTCATAGGCTGACAGGAATATTGACCATCTGAGCATTCTGGGGGATATGATATGAGGGGTCTGTTTGTTAGTTGTGAACAACCCCAACAGAGGCTTATGGTCAGTGTAGACTGTAAAATGTCTGCCATATAAGAAATCATGGAACTTTTTAATTCCAGCAACAACAGCTAAGGCTTCCTTGTCAATCTGGGCATAGTTCCTTTCAGCAGAGGACAAGGTTCTGGAGTAATAAGCAACAGGAACCTGAGTTCCATCAGGTCTAAGATGGCTGAGTACAGCTCCTACTCCATAAGGGGAAGCATCACAAGCGATGCACACAGGAAGAGTTTCATTAAAATGTGCAAGCACATTGTTGGATGTTAGCAAGGCCTTAACCTTATTGAAACTAGCTTCATGTGCTTGTGACTATTCCCACACTGCCTGCTTGTCCAGAAGTCTATGAAGTGGTTCAGCTACATTAGCCTTGTTAGGAATGAATGAATTGTAAAAATTCAAAAGTCCCAGAAAAGCTTGCAGTTCAGCTTTGGACTTAGGTCTAGGAGCTTGCGTGATGGCTCTTAATTTGGACTCAGCAGGATGAATCCCATTGGCATCAATTTTGAACCCCAGAAAATCTGTAGAAAGCACCCCAATTTTACATTTGTCCTTTTTTAGCTTGAGGCCTGTTTTCCGGAATCTCAGCAGAACAGCCCTCAATCTCTCAGCTAGGTTTTGGGTGGAGTCTCCAGCAATTAAAACATCATCAAAATAGGGGCAAACCCCAGGTATACCTCTCAAGGTATTTTCCATTACACTTTGGAAGATTTCAGGAGCCACGTTTACTCCGAATTGTAGTCTCTTGACCTTGAATGCTCCCCTATGAGTTACAATGGTTTGTGCCACAGCAGCAGCATCATTCAACAGGTACCCGAAGCACTTGGGTACAGTTGAAGACTTTTCTTTGCCTTCCCTCTGCTTTCCTTGTTTGGTTGGGTAGAGATGATCTATTTCTTCATCAGGCTCCTCTTCTGAGCTTCCTTGAACTCCCTCGTGGTGCACGGAAACAGCTTCTGGAGAGCTTTTGATAGGCCTCATATTCTTGATTGCCCCACTTGCTGCCTCTTCTGCAGTAACCTCTCTCAAGGCATCCTGGAATGATATGTCCTCTTTGGCAAAAAATCTTTGTTGTACATCTCTGTTTCTCAGTCCACATACCAATCTGTCTCTCAGTCTTTCCTCTAAATCTTTAAATTCACAATGCTTAGCTGCCCTTCTTAATGCAGCAATGTACTCTTTAGCTGATTCACCAGCTCGTTGATCCCGCTGTTCAAAAGTATGTCTCCAAGCAATAACAGACAACTTGGGTTGAAAATGCTCTTTCAGTAAATTCTTAAGATCTGTGTAGGTAACAGATTCAAGAGGTGCAGGGGCTACTAAGTTTTCAGCAATTTCAAATGCATCTTGACCAGAAACACAGAGTAGGGTGGCGGCCTTTAAGCCATCTTCTCTTACTTGATTAACTCTGAAATAATTTTCTGCTCAGGCCACGTAAGATTCCCATCTTTCGGGATGTGTAATATCAAACTCTGAAAGTTTTCCAATCTTTGCCATCTTTAGTAAAGCAGGAAGGGTCTATCAGCAGCTTACCTCCAACGAAGCTGTATTGGCAGGCAGTTGCTGAATTTAACGCCGTTTCCTCGCTGTGCTGGACTCCAGGGTAAGCTTACAATTGTCTGCGTAATTGCAAGGCAATCCCACCCTCGTCGCCAGTGTTGAGTCCTCGGTTAATGGCAATGACAGCGCGAGACATTCTTGTTGTTTCAGGAATGCTTTATTGGTCTTCAGTAGCCCCGTTACAACTCAAGGAAGCACAGATCTCTCAGCCTCTCTTAAGGACGTTCCCCGGGCCAAAAAGATACATTTTGGCATGCTGAGCGCCTCGCGCATGCGCGCGAGTGTTGGCGCTGACAAGTCCGATCCCGGGCAGCTTGCAACGTTCCGAGCCTGCCTTCGCAGGCTCAAGACACAACACTATGGACCTGGCTGCAGAAACCACCACTGATCACACGCTTACACGGGTGTTGTGCTGACATGGGTGTTGTCAGGATGGCCTGACACGTGTCCAGATACTGAGTTTCAAAGCTTCTGGCAAAGAAAGCATGAGTTTTCCACTTTCAAAAGGTGCCTGTTATGGGGTAGCAGGGTAGTCATCCCAGCCTCATTGTGGGCTAGAGTCTTGATCTCTCTGCATGAGGGACATCCAGGTATAGTCCGGATGAAAGTGCTTGCCTGCAGCCATCTCTGGACAATGCCCAGACATGGACAATGTCCATCTCTGGACATTGAGGCCCAGGTTCACGGGTGCCAAGTGTGCCAACAGTCACGGCATGAAATGCCTCAGGCCCCTATACACAGGTGGGAGGAGACACAAGCCCCTTGGTCAAGGGTACATATAAATTACGCTGGGCCCTTTCAGGGCCAATTCTTCCTTCTCCTCATTGGCAGCCATTCCAAGTGGCTAGAGGTTGTGCCTGTTTCCTCCACTACTTGCTAGGACCATCCAGATGTTGAAAGGAATCTTATCCTCCCATGAACTTCCAGATGTCCTGGTCTCAGACAATGGCCCCCAATTCACTTCTTGTGAGTTTCAGGCTTTCTTACAGGCCAACTTGATCTGGCATGCAACTTCAGCACCATTTCATCCATCTTCCAATGGCCAGGCAGAGAGAATGGTGCGCACTACCAAGAATGCTCTCAAAAGAATCACTTATGGCAGCTGGCATCACAGGTTAGCTGATTTCCTTCTTTCACAATGCACCACACCTTACACAGCCACAGGAAAGAGCCCAGCAGAACTCCGCTGGGGTCGCCGCCTCATCACAAAACTGGATAGGTTGCACCCAGACTGGGTGGCTTCACAGGTGTCAGAGCCGCAGGCACCTAGGAGATTACAGGTGGACGATTCGGTCTGGGCAAGGAACTATGGACCTGGACATCTCTGGGTCACAGCAGTGGTCTGCAAGGTCTCTGGGCCACTATCATATGAAGTGGCCTTGGGCGATGGGCACGTCATCCGACGTCACATAGACCAAATGCGCTGGAGGCTGCCCAGCAACTCTTCTGCTCCTGGCTCTGCTGTCAGGGGGGAGGAGGACCACAATTACGATTGTGGACCATGGTCTCTCCAGCCAACTGGACATCCACAGGATTCAGCTATTGCTCCAGAAAGGGGGTCATTCCAGGCTTCAGTAAGTGCTCCAAACAGGGAGTCTCCAGAAAGGGGGTTTGCCATGGAGGTGGCTCCTAACTCTGGCATTTCTGGCACACACATGGGGCCAATGGGGTATTGGGGCACATCAGCCACTGAGGCCACTCCAGCTGCTGGTCTTGGGCTCAAGGAGCAGTGCTCCCAAGAGGAGTCCATTGTGGACTTGGGGAATTCCACCCCACCACTGGACTTGGGGAATTCCACCGCACCAAGGAACCTTGGTTTGGATTCAGAGGATCCAGCCAGTCAGCAGCTAGGTGGGTCACCTGGGTCCTTGGCAGGTGAGCAGGTAGGCTGTCCATAAGAAGGTTACAGCGGGCCAAGGGTCCTCCCAAACATCTCAAGAACTATGTGAGGTTTCTGTCAAGCCAAGGGAATCTTGCTAGTCCTTAAAAGAGAAAAATGAAGAACAAACACTCAAAGTGAAGGAGTGTTGCATTCAGTGTATTATTTTGTTGTATTTTTTTTGTATAATTAAACATGTAAGGTTGCTCTGCCAGTGTTCAGGCATAGTGTGTTTCATAAAAACATCTTGTCAATTGAACACATATACATGTGCTGCTATAACAATAAGGGCACTTCCTGTGGTTGCGTCAGTGCCGATGGCCGCTGTTTGACAGCTGCCCATTCCGGGAAATCGTAAAAGCCGGCAAAACAGCAACAATCAGCTGTTTTGCGGCTTGAAACTTCCCTCTCGGGTGAAGGGAGGGAGGTGAGCTTTTGCCTGGATAAAGGTAGAGCCTCGCAGCTTTCCCAGTTTTTTTTTCTGGGAGGTGAAGTGAGTGCTCCCTTGGAGTCTGGGTGTTGCTCCGTTTCATTGGATGCCTTTGTTCTCTGAAGAGAACGAAGCTAGACGCTGCCTCCACTGCTGCTATCTGATGGGAACAGTAAGTTAACTCAAAAGCAGACAGAGCGATCAGGAAAAGAAGAATTGATGATTTTACTTTAAACCTAACTCATTTGAATTAACATCTACTCCTGTTACTATTCTAATTGGAGTGAAGAAATATGGTGGAGGAATCCTCCTTCTTTGTCACTTTCTTTGTTTGAGAACTTTCACTTTCTATTTTTTACTATCTTTAAACTGGCAACAAAGTTTTAACAATGTAATAGACTTGGTTCATAATAGACTTTTTAAAGGGGGAATTGCTTTTTCTTCTCCTTTGTTCTTACTATTTTTTGGAAAAGGGAAGGGGGGGAAAACCCCTCCCTTTTTTTTAAATGGCTTCAAAACATCCTGGACTTCCTTCTCTTTCTAAAACTTCAACTGTCTCTCCAGTAATTCAGACTGTACAACAACCCAAAATTAAACCTTCTCCACCTTCGCCCCCACCTCAGATACTTACACTTCAGGATTTACAAGATGCCTTAGATAAGACTTCTGAAAAATCACTAGAAAAAACAGCAGAGCTTCTGGCTCAAGAAAGTAATGAGCTCAGGAAAGATATTGTTTTGGCACTCAAAGGGCTTGCTGGCCTTGTGGAAAAGATTGACGATAGGGTGGATGAAGTGGTCAGTAATGTTGAAATATTACAAGATAGAGTTGAAAAAATAGAAGAAAATGTGGATGCCACACAGAATGATATTATAATGTCACAATACAGAAAAAATGGAACATGCTTTGAGAATAAGGGGCCTGAAGGAAAATATTAAGGAGAATTTGAGAGAAGAAATTGCAGTAGAATTGGCTTCTATTTTGGAAATTGATCCTGAAGGAATGTTGAAAGATATAGAAAAGATTTTTAGAGTTAATTCGTGGGTTGCAAAACAGAGGAAATTACCAAGAGATGTGGTGGTCTATTTTGCGAGAAAATCACTTCGTAATGAAATTATACAGGCCTTCTATAAACAAAGATTTCAGATTGCAGCTCAGGATGTGATAGTTTTAAAGGAAATACCTTCTAAAATTCTTAGAAAAAGAAAAGACTTTGCTTTTTTGGCTGAAGAACTTAAGAAGCGACAAATTCAATTTAGATGGGACATACCTGTGGGGATAGTGGTGACTTACGCTGGTACACGATACCGTCTTAATACAGTTTCAAAAGCAAGAGATTTTTATGTTACTATTTTAAAAGCAAGTCCACCACCGTCTCCAAGATCAAAGAAAGATGAGAGCAAGGCAGAAGCACAGTTGTCTGTAGGTTCAATGCCATTTTTAGGAGAAGAATTGTTAGTTGAAGTTATGCAACAGAATTTGCAAATAACAGAAGACCCAAGGGAACAAAGAATTACACGCACTGCTTATAAACGTAGAGAAAGACAACAACAACAGCAACAACAACAAAAGACAGATGATGGAAGTTTACCACAGTCTATTTCGGAGCCGGTGGGAGGAGCAAGGCCAAAGAGATCATCGACTGTAAATCTAGAGGCTTTGTTCCAAAGGCTTCATCCTGCCAAGGATGGCAAAGCTTCTAACCTGGAATGTTAATGGGCTCAACTCACCACAGAAGAGAAAGAAAATCTTTCATTATTTGAAACAACACAGAAATGATATTATTTGTTTACAAGAGACTCATATTATTTCTAAAGATTAAAAATATTTGTTTAATCCCCAGCTGGGGATACATTTTATAGCTCCTGCCTTGCAGAAAAAAGGAGTAGTAGTTATCTATGTGAGAAAGGAGCTTTCACCGAAGTTAATTGATTTTGACTTACAAGGAAGATATGTTATTATTGATTTACTAATAAATGATAAGAGAACTCTTTTGGTTGGTTTATATGCTCCCAATCAACAACAAAAACATTTTTATAAGTTGATTCACCAGAAATTAACTTCTTTGGATTACAAGTCAGTTATTATGATGGGAGATTGGAATGGTGTTTTAGAATCAAGTAAAGATAAGAAGGGTCCCTTTAAGGTTTCTAACCATGCAAGACTTCCTAAAGTTTTTTTTTTGACTTAAAGGATGATTTGGAACTTAGAGATATTTGGAGAGAATGGAATACAGAGGAAAAAGACTTTACTTTTTTTCGGATAGACACCAATCTTATTCTAGAATTGTTTTTTTCTTAGTTACTAGTGATTTCCTTTCTAGGGTGAAGAATATCAAGATATTTCCTAGAATAATTTCAGACCACAGTCCAGTATGGTTAGAAATTTCATCGGAAGAAAGAACTAGAAGGACTTGGAGGTTGAATGAGAATTTATTTAGATATGAAGAGAATATACAGCGATGTAAAGGTTATTTAAAGGAATTTTTTGCTTGGAATATGAATAAGGGTACTTCGATGTCAATGGCATGGGATTCTTGTAAAGCATATATGAGAGGGGTTTTGATTTCTATGAACAATGCTCACAGATGTAAACAGACCCAGAAACGTAAAGATCTTGAAGATGAGATTAAATGTAAGGAAAAGATTTTAATATCAAATCCAATGGACAATAAGTTAAAAGTTTCTATTACTTTGCTGAAGGAGCAATTTAATATGTTATTAGCAGATCAAATGGCAACTAATTTGAGGTATGCGAGACATAATACATTTTGTAATGCAAATAAACCTGGTAGATGGTTGGCTTATCAATTACGTAAGAAACAGAAATCGAGGATTATAGATAAAATAATTTATAAAGGTAAAGAAGTCTACCAACAAAATTTGATTAAAAAGTCTTTTTTAGATTTTTATTCTAAATTATATGCTAGTGAAAGTATACAAATTTCAGATATAGAAAAATATTTACAGGGAGCACATTTTCCTAGATTTACGAGTGATCAATGTGATGGGATTAATGGTTTAATTACTTCTGAAGAGATTATTTTTGCAATTAAACAATTGAAGGTTGGTAAGACTCCAGGTACTGATGGGTTAACAGCAATTTATTACAAGATGTTATCTGAAGAAATGATAGAACCATTAAAGGTACTTTTTAATAATATTTTATCTGGAGCAGAATTACCTCCATCTTGGAGAACGGCCTTCATATCATTAATTCCAAAGGATGACCAGGATCTGTCCCAACCTATAAATTATAGGCCTATATCTCTTTTAAATACAGATTATAAGATTTTTTGCAAAGATATTGGCAAATAGATTAATGCAGGTTTTGAAACAATTGATTCATACTGACCAATCTGGATTTATAATGGGGAGATATATGAAAAACACTGTAAAACAAATTGTTAATTTAATAGAGTATTTGGATAAGAACAACCAAATCCCTGCTGCTTTAATATTTATAGATGCTGAGAAAGCTTTTGATCAATTAGATTGGAATTTTCTATTGAAAGTTGTAGAGGAAATGAATTTTGAAGATAAATTCTTGTCTGCTCTCAAGGCCATTTATCAATAACAATCGGCACAAATTATAATTAATGGGGGATTAACAGACGTATTTAAAATAGGAAAAGGTACAAGACAGGGTTGTCCTTTATCCCCCTTGCTATTTGTATTAACAATGGAGATTTTACTTATTAAAATTCGAGATTCATCTAGATTAAAAGAAATAAAAATAAGTAAGATTGATTACAGGCTGAGAGCTTTTGCTGATGATTTGGTTGTGACATTATCCCATCCAACAGATTCGGTCAAAGATTTGGTTGAAATTTTAGCACAGGATGGACAGGTCTCTGGTTTTAAGGTAAATAAAAATAAAACTAAAATATTATTGAAAAATATGTCTAGGAAGGGAAAAGATTTTATAGCTGAAACAACTGGTTATGAAATAGTTAATAAGGTTAAGTATTTAGGAGTTTATATTACAACATCTAATGGAAAATTGTATAAGAATAATTATGAGCGCTTATGGGTTAAAGTTCAAAAAGATTTAAATGATTGGCAAAAGCTGCAACTATCGTTATTGGGGAGAATTTCTGTAGTGAAGATGAATGTTCTACCAAAGTTTCTTTTTTTGTTTCAGATGATACCCATTTTAAAGAAGGATGCTAATTTGGATGAGTGGCAGAAGGGTATTAATAAATTTATTTGGGGTGGGAAGAAATCAAGGAAAAAGTTTAAGATTTTACAAGACACTCGAGAAAGAGGTGTACTTAAAGCACCAAATTTGAAATTATGTTATGATGCGGCCACTTTAACTTTAGTAAGTGACTGGCTCAATTTAACAAATAGAGTTATTCTTGTTCTTGAAGGGTGGGATTTATTATATGGTTGGCATGCATATTTAATTTTTGATAAGAAAGTAGATTTGGTCTTTAAGTCACATATTTTAAGATATGCTTTACTTCGAGTTTGGAAAAAATATTATTATAAGTTAAATTATAAAATACCTATTTGGGGGATCCCTGGACAAGCAATCCAGGGGGTTTCTAAGGGGGTGAATTTTGACAACATTTGGTATAAAGAGTTACTTACTTGGTCGGGTACTGATTGGCAATTAAAGTCTTCTGATGTGTTAAGGCAAGAAAACATTTTACAATCGTGGTTTCAATATTTGCAAATTGTGCAGAGATGGACTTTGGATAAGAAAGTGGGAATTACTTTAGTAGATGAAAATTTGGTAATTCAGATCAAGGATCAGAAACGTGCCCATATTAAAAAAATTTATAATGAGTTAATAAAATTGGATTCAAAACAGAGTTAGTTAAAGATTGTATGATTAAATGGGCCCAGAATATTCAAGAACCGATCTCGTTGGACTTATGGGAGGTAATTTGGACTAGAAATGTTAAATTTACGCAGGCCCAGAATTTGAGGGAAAATTTTTACAAAATGTTTTATAGATGGCATTTGGATCCTAAAAAGTTGTCCTGTATGTACCCGAACCTGCAACCTAAATGTTGGAGATGTGGTTGCTTGGATGCAACCTATTTTCATGTTTGGTGGACTTGTAAAGTTATTAAAGCCTTCTGAATTATGATTTGGTGGAACATTCAAAAGGTTTTTAAAAGGAAGATTAAATTTACTCCCCAACTGTTTCTTTTGGGAATTTTTGTGGACTTTAATGTTAAAGAAACTATTTTAATGTTGAATTTAATAACAGCAGCAAGATTACTGGTGGGTCAATATTGGAAGAAGGATACTCTGCCTTCTTTAGAAGAATGGGTATTTAAGGTTTCTAATTTAGCAGAAATGGCTAAAATTTCTGCTTATTTAAAGGACCATTCACAAGAGAGATATTTTAACGTATGGAGAAGATGGATAGAATATGTTCAGAAGAAATATGGAACTACAAAGTTTCACTTATTCTATGAGTAATGATTTTGTTTATAAACTTATGATGTTAAAGTTTGAAGAGAGTTAAGGGTTTTTATGATTTTGTTCATTGTATAATTAGTAAACTTAAATAGATTATGTTTAATATGTTTGCATAATCCTGTATTTTGCTCTGGGAAGTCGGGGGGGAGGGGGAGGGGGGTAGGGGGTGGATGGGTTGAAGTTTAAGTAGTTCAGATAAAGTAGAAATAGTCTTATTGTATATAATATTAATGTTTTAATTTTGAGAGAGGAACTGCTCGGGCATTTCCCCTGGACCGCATCAAAAGGAAGGAGAAGAAGGTGAGAAGTAAGTAGGAAGGCTGAGGTGAAGGAGGAGAGGGGGTGAGTTAAGAAAAAGAGGGAAAGAAGTATGTTGGTTTGAGGTGGGATGCGGTTTGGGCGGAAATGGGCGGGCAAGATCGAATGTGGTGTATATCAATTTGTTTTATTTTTTATCTGAAGTATTTGTAAGATTGTTATGTATTGTAAAATTGAAAATAAATTTTTTTACAAAAAAAAACCAATAAGGGCACTTATTGTTTCATCTAGGGGGAAGGGTGTTATGTCCTGAGCCTGCTGAAGCATTCAGCAGGCTCAGAAATGTTGCAAAGGGTCCTGGGCAGGCCACAAACTGCCCGGGACCAGACTGGCTGTCTCCAATCATGCGCGCATGCGCAAGGCGGGAAACAGCCTCTGTGATGATTAGTTGATGCTGTCCTTTGCAAGGACACTATAAAAGGCATATGCGCTGTTTTTTCCGTTGTTGGTTGTTGGAGTAATTAATAAAGAAGCTTTGTTGTTACACCAGTCATCTCCTCCTAATGCCTTGGGCCTGTGAATCTAACAACGCCCATGCTAGCCACACCCACCCACTCCACACAATGCTGATGTGGTCCTCAATGAAATTGTGTTTAACACTCCTGCCTTATTAGATGAGGTTCCTGTTCTGTTTTAGAATCAGAGACATCGAAGCAAGGCAGGAGTAACAAAACACAACTTCTTTAATGAGATCACAAACAGAACAGAACAGAACAGCAAACAAAATGGTTCTGGCTGTTTTCCCTTGCAGGGACAGCATCAGCCTATCAATGTAAGGCTAGTCTCCCACCTTGCACATGCTCACAAGGCTGGAGACCGCCCGTCTGGTCCCAGGCAACCACATGGTTTGCCCAGGCCTTCTGCAGCCTCCTGAGCCTGCTGAGTCATTCAGCAGGCCCGGAACATAACACCCCTCCCCCTTGGATAAAACAATAAGTAAATGCTTACTGTTTTATAGCAGCATACATATACATGTGTTCAATTAAGCATGTTGCTATTTCTAAACACAGTTATGCCTGCACACAGGCAGACCCAGTCATTACATTTCTCATATTTACACAAATACCACATATTGTTTAATACTATCAAACAAAACACCCCAACTCTGAGTGTGCCCTGAGTTCAAGAGAATCATTAAGCCTCCCTTACATACATTCTATTTTTTCAAAAGACTATTAGGCCTGTCCTGGAATTGACAAGAACCTTACATAGTTTTGTAAATGCTTGGGGGGACCCCTTGTTCACTCTGATCTTAGAGCTGTTGTGGGCGCTTGGCCTTCGAGCTCGCCTGCCAGGCTTGGCAGACCAGGACGTAGATGCCCCCTTGAATCCAGCGACCCTCCATCATACTGCCTGACCGGTGCCTGTAACCCTATACCAGAGTTCCTTGGTGGGGTGGAATTCCCCGAGTCCACAATGGACCCCTCTTGGAAGCACTGTCCCGTGAGCCCAAGACCAGCAAATGGAGAAGTCTGTAGTGCCGGTTGACTGGCCAAATCCATAGACCCAGTGTCCGAGTCAGGAGCCACCTTGTAGGCAGAACCCCCTTCTGGAGCCAGTGTATTCCCACTTTCGCAGAGAGACTGTGGTCCACGATCGTAACCATGGTCTTCCTCCCCCCCGAGAGCAGAGCCAGGTGCGGAAGTGTTGCCGGGAAGCCTCCAGCATAGTTGATCGATGTGCAAGGCCACTTCATATGACTTCATATGACAGTGGCCCAGAGACCTTGCATACCACTGAGGTCACCCAGAGATGTCCAGGTACATAGTTCCTTGCCCAGATCAGATTGCCCACCTGTAGTCTCCTAGGTGCCCATGGCTGTGACACCTGTGAAGCCATCTGGTCTGGGTGCAACCTGTCCAGTTTGGTAATGAGTCTGTGACCCCAGTGGAGTTCTGCTGGGCTCTTTCCAGTGGCAGTGCAAGGGGTGGTGCGGTGGCAAAGAAGAAAGTCAGCTAACCTGTGATGACAGTTGGCATGAATGATTCCCTTTAAAGCATCTTTGGTAGTACACACCATACGCTCAGTCTGGCCGTTGGAAGCTGGATGGAATGGTGCAGATGTGGCATGCTGGATCAAGTTAGCTTAAGAAAAACCTGAAACTCAGAAGACATGAATTGGGGTCCGTTGTCGGAGACAAGGACATCTGGAAGACCAAGTGAGGCAAAGATTCCTCTCAGTACCTGGATGGTCCTAGCAGTAGTAGTGGAGGAGACAAGAACAACCTCTAGCCACTTGGAATGGCTGTCCATGAGGAGAAGGAAGAATTGCCCATGAAAGGGCCCAGTGTAGTCGATGTGTACCCTCAACCATGGAATATGTGTCTCCTCCAACTTATGTACAGGGGCCTGGGGCATTTCAAGTCATGACTGTTGGCACACTTGGCACCCATGAACCTGGGTCTCGATGTCTTCATCGAGCCCAGGCCACCAGAGATGGCTACGCACAAGCGACTTCATCTGGACTATACCAGGATGTTCCTGATACAGAGAGAGCGAGATTCTAGTCCTCAATGAGGCTGGGATGACTACCCTGCTACCCCATAGGATACACCCCTTGAAAGTGGAAAGCTTGTGCTTTCTTTGCCAGAAACTCTGAAATTCTGCACCAGGACATGTCTCAGGCCATCCTGACAACACCCATGTCAGCACGCATGTAAGCGTGTGATCAGTGGCAGTTTCTGCAGCCTCGTCCCTAACATTGAGGGGAGATTCAGGCAATTCCTGAATAGAGAGAATGTGCAGAGCAGGAGCAGGAGCTGACTCTACCTGTTGTAGAGGTAATCTGCTGAGGTCATCTGCATGGCCCATTTCTTTATCTGGTTTGTGAAGCAGGGTGAAGTCATATGCTGACAGGAAAATTGACCATCTTCTAGGAGATATTATGTGACGGGTTTGTTTGTTTGTTGTAAACAAGCCCAGCAAAGGCTTATGGTCTATGTAGACCATGAAGTGGCGGCCATATAAGAAATCATGGAATTTCTTTATGCCAGGCACTATTGCCAAGGTTTCTCTGTCAATCTGCACATAATTACGCTCTGCAGATGACAGAGTCCTGGAATAGTAGGCCACAGGAACTTGTGTCCCATCAGCCTTGAGGTGGCTCAACGCAGCCCCAACCCCATAAGGGGATGCATCACAGGCCATGCATACAGGCAATTGCTCATTGAAATGAGCTAACACAGCATTTGAGGCCAGCAAGGCCTTGGCTTCTAAAAAACTCTTTTCATGGACTTGTGCCCACTGCCAAGGAGCCTGTTTATCCAAGAGCTGGTGTAATGGCTCAGCCACTGCGGCCTAGTGAGGTAGAAATGCATGATAGAAGTTTAACAGTCCCAGAAAAGCCTGAAGTTCGCTTTTGGACTTGGGACTTGGGGCCTGCTGAATCGCTTTGAGCTTGGATTCAGCAGGATGGATGCCTTCAGCATCAATACAGAACCCCAGAAATTCAGTGAAGGTAACTCCAATCTTACATTTGTCTTGCTTCAGCTTCAGCCCTGCTTGGCGGAAATGCAGCAAGACAGCCCTCAGCCTTTCAGCTAAGTTCCCAGATGACTCCCCAGCAATGAGGATGTCATCAAAGTAGGGACAGACCCCAGGAATACCATGGAGCATTTGCTCCATCACACTTTGGAATATTCCAGGGACCACATTAACCCCAAACTGCAGCCTTTTTACCTTAAAGGCTCCCTGGTGCGTCACAATTGTTTGGGCCTCAGCCGTTGCCTCATCAACAGGTAGCTGTTGATAGGCCTGAGCCAAATCAAGCTTTGCAAAGATTTTTT
Source organism: Crotalus tigris (assembly GCF_016545835.1). Classification (NCBI taxonomy): domain Eukaryota; kingdom Metazoa; phylum Chordata; class Lepidosauria; order Squamata; family Viperidae; genus Crotalus; species Crotalus tigris. The sequence continues at coordinate 603,940 of NW_024097163.1, read as the reverse complement.
CCCCCTTGAGTGAAGCCAGAATGTGGCTCACCACAGGCACCGGGTAGGCATGCTGCTGCAATGCCTTATTAAGTGTACATTTATAGTCCGCACAAATTCGGACTTCTCCATTGGCCTTCAGTGGCGTGACTATAGGGGTTTCCCATGGACTAGATTCCACAGGTTCTAAGATGCCCTGCTGGAGCAACTTGCCCAGCTCTGCATCTATTTTGTTCTTTAGGGCAAAAGGCACCCTTCGGGGCTTGATTCTGATGGGTGTGATGGCTGGGTCTAAATGTAAAGCAATGGGAGGCCCCTTGTACGAGCCAAGCTCTGAACTGAACACATCAGCAAACTCCTTGCAAACTTCTGCAAGGCCTGATGTTTGCAGATTGTGAAGTCCAGTCACTTGAATTCCAAGGGCCCCGAACCAATCAAGTCCAATAAGACTCGTATGATCACTCCCAACTACCACCACATCTAGCAGCCCTTCAAAACTTCTACGCTGCACCTTGAGCTTGGCCTCCCCCTTCACGCTGACTTTGGAATTCTGGAAGTCAGTAAGGATTAAATTTGAAGGCCTGAGTTTAACTCGTAGGCCACTTCTGCTGCAAATCTTTTTAAAAGTGTCTAAGGAAATGATAGATAGAGCGGACCCTGTGTCCAACTCCATTGACAAGGGAACCCCTTGCAACTTCATGTCAATGTGAAGCTTCTTTTTAAGTGGCCTGTGAACCCTGGTTTTGAAAACGGCCCTACGGGATGTGCAGAAGCCCACCCTGTTTTGGCTGGGGACCTTGGTACCTTTCAGAAGCAATTCTTCTGGAGACCATTCCTCTGGTGACCCAAACAGACGGAGGCAATGTGGCCTTGCCTTCTACATGCCCGGCAGATAGCGGAGTGGAACCGGCAGTCAGAGCACTTGTGGCATCCTCCACACCCAAAACACTGAGGGAATGAGGTTGTCTGTTGTCTACCTTCCTGAGGCCTTCTTTCTGCTTGCTGCTGAAGCCTGTCTACCTCCAACTCTGGATCCTCTTCTGGAATCTCCTGAGCAACCTTGTGATGGATGGTGCTAGGCGTTGGGGGGTTCTTGGTAAGGCGCACGGCCTTCACAGCTCCTCTCGCTGCTTCTTCAGCTGCAATCTCCCTCAAAGCATCTTGAAATGAGACATCTTCTTTTGCAAAAAGTTTCTGTTGCAGCTCACGACTTCGTAGGCCACAAACCAAGCCTCTCTTCTAGATCCTTAAATGCACAGGCCTAGCTGCTTGTCTTAAGGCAGCAACAAAGTCTGCAGCAGACTCACCAGGCCTCTGATTCCTCTGCTCAAAGGCGTGCCTCCATGCAATTACTGAGAGCTTGGGTTCGAAGTGCTCTCGCAGCATCCTCTTTAAGTCAGTATACACAATTGATTCCAATGGTACAAGATTCTCTGCAATATCGAAAGTCTCTTGCCCACAGACAAACAGCAATGTAGCAGCTTTAAGGCCATCATCTTGGATCTTGTTTACTCAAAAGTAATTCTCTACTCGAGCCATGTAGGACCTCCAGCGCTCAGGGTGAGAAGTATCAAATTCTGATAGATGGCCTAGCTTTGACATCATTACAGCCTGGAGCTTCTTCGATGAAAGACAGACAGAGTCAGAGACACACAGACAATATATTCCTGAGATTCTCTCATTTGGAAGTAGGTCAATTTGCTTCCCACCTATTTATCTCACAGATTGGAATTAATGAAAGATAAAATAAAATTATTCTGATAATAAGGTCATTGTACTTCTTCATGGTTCATTCAACAGGGCAATGATCAACCCTGCCTCACATACAATTCACTTTATGATCTATTGAATGTATTACATCGAGAAATCTGCAATAGATAAGACCTTTCCATTTTTTTTCATTATAGGGTCAGGGTTTTTTTTAATTTCTTCTCAGGAAGTATATATCTCAGGTTTATCAGTGAAAGGTCAGTTGTGGTAAGCATACCCAATTTGTTAAACTTAACCTTGGGGCAAAATAGAGCAGCTTGAAAATCCCCATTTTACATTCACAAGTGAATCTTTTTTCCAAGTGAGAAATATATGTAATTCTCTTTGGAACATTTGTACTTTTTCCAAAAATTAAATAAATAAAATAAAATAAGAATGATCTCAACTAGACCTTCCTGAGGCATCAAGGGAACCAACCAAAGTAAATTCCTCAATAGAGACTTTTTAAAAAATTTATAGGCAAGTTTCTCATTTTTATAGGGAAAAAAATCAATTGAAAGAACTCATTTCTAGCAGATATGTTTGAATTGGAAGATTGGCCTTTGAGTGAAAACAAATGATGGATGAAGCACTCTGCTGCTATCTTCTTCAACTTCTGTCTGGACTCCTAAGCTGTTTGGCTAGCCTTCTCTCAAGAGAAAGGAGTATGGAACTGCACTGTTGCTTTAATTTTTAACCTAATAACAACAGGGGGAAAAATCACAAAAACAGATGGGAATGTGGCAACAGCTTTTTGCCTATCTAGATTTAAAGCTCTCAGCCTATTGGCCCTAGTAATGGGGGAGAGAGATAAGAGGAGTAATGCTGGTGCTCTTCTGAAATAAGCTGGATTTTTTTTTTCTGCTATGTTTGTAGCTGCTTCTCCCTAGGATGAGGGAAAGACATAATGCGACAGGAGGGGGGAGAATATTCAGGAAGATGATACTCATGTTTTTTCTTCCCATCCATAAAGTGCTGTAGAAAAAACATCAGCTTATTTCATCTCCTGAACTGTTTTTTCTCTCCCAGCTGTGTTGTTGCTCTTTTCCTTTTCATGCAGCTGCCTCTCCTTTCTTCTTCTCCTTGGTCCTTCTTCTTCACATTGTCTGAACCACTGATCTGCTATTCCAGGGGTGTCAAACTGCCAGCCTGTGGGCCAGTTTTATCATACCGAAGCCATGCCCACCCCATTGCCGACAATGCAAAAAGAGTCACGATATGTCACGACACATCACGTGATGTGGTGAGTTTGATACCTGTGTGCTATTCCAAGGTTTGCTCCTGTAATTACCCCAAAACACTGCAGTTTCCTCCCCAATTAAGCTTTTCCCTGGCGGTTTCTGTAGACTGAATTGCAATGTGCTGCAAAAACATTGCACTCTTTAGCTCTCTGTTCAGCTTCTAACATGTCTTCCCTTTCACTAAAGCCCTCATTTTGGGTTTCCCACCGTTTCCCTTTTCACAGCTTGTACATCATTATTTTCTTACATTTTGCTTTGTACTGCCCAAGTTCCATTAATATTTTTTTCTTTAACAGAACAAGATACCATTCATGTCACAAATTGCTTCATGCTCTGTTTTTTTACTGTATTTGTTATTATTATGGAACCTCCTTTGTTTTTTATGACTTTTTAGTGAAAAAAGGCATATTCTTTATATTAACAATGTGCTTTATATTAACTATCTGTTTTGTGATCTGTTAATAACACCCTTCCAAATTACTCTTTTTACTGCATGCTATGGCACTGGAAAAGAGGAAGTATTTCTAATAAATAAGGATTGTTGAAAAAAAAATCATGGGAAAATATCCCATCCAAAAGACCAACTGAACATTAAACAACTTATTACCTAGCTGGTATTTGTTCAACCAGCTTGCTGCCTCAGCTTTAACCTCCACAAGCTAGGACTGCTATATTGAAAATGTATGCAAAATATAGACTTCCTGTTTCCGCCAGCAGCAGCATCGGCTGGGAGACTCAGGATGCCGAGCTCTTCAGCTGAGTTTCTTTTTGTTTGGGGACCCTAAATGGGCCAGAAGCCACCCCGGAGAGGTGGCACTGAAGGAAGGTACTTCCAGGGACCTAGGAGAGATGGCGGTCTCTCCGATTGGTCCAGGAGAAGCCTCCCAGAAACCAACAGAAGAAAGGCTAGCTAACTCCTAGTCTAGCCCTAGCTGTAAGCAAATGGAAGTCAAGAAGCTCTACCTAAACTG